>NC_136510.1:38426045-38496045 GCF_053919585.1 Euprymna scolopes
AACTGTCAGCCTCTGTCCCATCGACGAAATGTTGCATCCCTCTGCCTGTTCTACAAGTACTTTAATGGTGAATGCTCTGACGAACTACAAGCACTTGTAACCCCTCGACGTGAACACCGCCGACAAACTCGACAAGCAGCTAAATCCCACCCCTTCACAGTAGAGATCCCTAGGTGTAAGAAAGCCTTCTACTCCAATAGTTTCTTCCCCAGAACTGCTAGACTTTGGAACTCCCTTCTAGGATTCTGCTTTGCCAACTGTACTGACATGCAGAAGTTCAAGTGTATTGTAAGAAGACATCTTGCTACTCATCTCCCTTCATAATACCCCTGCAACTTAAGTCCCAGATAGTAGCCTCCGACTTCAAAGTTGCACTGTGCCTTGTTTGGGGTGAAAATTGAATAATATATATATATATATATATATATATATATATATATATATATATATATATATATATATATATATATATTATAAGCTCTATTTCCTTTTCGGTTTTATTGAGCTTTTACATCTGGTTGAGATTACTTTACTTGTAAATATTAACTCTTTAATATTTATTATATATTTTAAGTTTACCATTTTGATTACGTTGGTAAACTTATTGTAATTTTTATTTTATATATATATATATATATATATATATATATATATATATATATATATATATATGAAACTGTTACATATATATATATATTTATATATATATATATATATATATATATGAAACTTTTTACGAAAACATCTGAAGAGAGCACACCCTAAGCTCAAAACGCGTTATAAAAATATTTTAAAATAAAAATATGATGAAAACCTTTAAAAAAAAACACAATTGTTTATGGCTACACTCTTTTAAATATATATATATATATATATATATATATATATATATATATATATATATATATATATATATATATATATATATATATATTACAAGAGAACCACCACTTATCAAGGCCCAAAGGCAATGAGTGTAAGATGAGCAGTAGGATAACAGCATAGTAATCGTTAATGGGGGGAATTAGGTGGAATTTATTTAGGGAGGCAGCTCAATAAGAATTTGTTTACATTGGACTTGAAAAGATAGATAGATAGATAGATAGATAGATGGACTTTCTTGTCGATTTCGACATATGAGCTTCCGCCACAACAATTAAGTTGCTTGGAAATCCACACAGATGATTTGTTTATAGTGGTGAAAGCTTTGTGTAAGACCATCCACACTTTTTGGTATTACTGCTAACCTTTGTCGGTGCAGACGACTGCCACAGGAAAGAGTATACGGTAAACCGCAGGATTTTACATCAGTTTCCTTCTCCTAGATACATGTCTTAACAGAGACTGTGGGTGCCTCTCTCCAAGTGAATTAATGCGCCCCCCGATACCAACCTGGAAATTTCCCGGCGCGGTACATGCAGCACGTAGACTTCCCAAATGGTAACACATCTGGTACTGGCCAGGCTCAATGTTGATTAAATTCAGCGATCGGGCGGGAACCGGTGTGTCAACATGATTGTGTCGTATACACACACACACGCACACACACACACACACACGCGCATATATATATATATATATATATATATATATATATATATATATATATTACAAGAGACCACACACACACACGTATGTATATATATACTCCTATAAATTCGGTTTTCTTTAGCGTGTATTGATATTCATATTGAAAACCCCTTTTTCTATTTATTTGAAAAGAAAATACAATTTTCTTATATATGGTTTGTGGAATTGCATTCACTAGCAAAAGATCTAGCTAATTTGCATATTCTTTTAAACATTCATTTTAATTAATTCCCTATTAGTTTTTTCGGTTTTCTTATGAGATGATCATCTTTAGTTAACTACTAGCATGGGTGCCGGCGTTGCCCAGGTATTTGGAGATGTATGTTGAGCAAAAAAAAAAAAGGTCAATTTTTTAACTTTGACCCCTTAAAATTTATTGTTTTGGGCTCAACTCAAGTTATTAAGTTAGATCCATGCCTAATGAACCTATATCTAAAATTTCAAGTGTTTAGACACAAAATTGTCAGAGGGGTTTGGTAGAGTTCTCAAAGATCAAATTGTTGAACTTTGACCTCTTAATCGCCTAATTTCTGGCCGAAAACCGATCACATCGATTTTCCTAAATCTCAGTACCCTGTATATCAAATTTCGAGTCTGTAGACTAAAAATTGACAGAGTTATTGCGTAGGAAAATGTACACAGACAGACAGACACTTTCACTTTTATAGATATATAGACTAGCATGGGTGCCCGGCGTTGCCCGGGTATTTGAAGATATATGTTAAGCAAAAAAAAAAAAGTGGTCAATATTTTTAACTTTGACCCCTATTATGACCCCCTTAAAATTCATTGTTTTGGGGTCAAATTAAGTTATTAAGTTAGATCAATGTCCACTGAAACTTTATCTAAAATTTCAAGTGTTTAGACTGAAAATTGTCGGAGGAGTTTGGTAGAATTCTCAAAGGGCAAATCGTTGAACTTTGACCCCTTAACAGCCTAATTTCTGGCCGAAAACCGATCACATAGATTTTCCCAAATCTCAGTACCCTGTATATCAAATTTCGAGTCTGTAGACTAAAAATTGACAGAGTTATTGCGTAGGGAAATGCACACACATAGACACACAGATACACAGACAGACAGTTTCACTTTTTTAGATATATAGATTACGTGTAATTATATTCATGCAGATATTTATCCTTGCATAATATTTGCGTAAAAAGTTTACAGGGAACACAAAATTGTTTCCATATATAATTATGTATGCGTATGTAATTTTGTTTAATCTATCTATCTATCTATCTATCTATCTATCTATCTATCTTGATAGATAGATAGATAGATAGATAGATAGATAGATAGATAGATATCTAAAAAAAAAAGTGAATGTATCTGTCTTTCTGTGTGTCTGTGTACATTTTCCTATGCAATAACTCTGTCAATATTTTATCTACAGACTCGAAATTTGATACACAGGGTACTGAGATTTGGGAAAATCTTTGTAATCCGTTTTCGGCCAGGAATTTGACTGTTAAGGGGTCAATGTTCAACGATTTGACCTTTGAGAACTCTACCAAACTCCTCCAACAAGTTTGGGTCTAAACAGTTAGAATTTTAGATATAGGTTCCTTGGACATGGCTCTAACTTGATAACTAGATATGAGCCCCAAACAATAAATTTTAAGGGGTCATAATAGGGGTCAAAGTTAAAAAAATTGACCGCTTTTTTTTTGCTCAACATACACCTCCAACCCCCCCGGGTAACGCCGGGCCGAAATGCTAGTATATATATAAAAGTGAACGTGTCTGTGTGTGTGTCTGTGTGTGTGTCTGTGTGTACATTTCCCTATGTAATAACTCTGTCAATTTTTGTCTACAGACTCGAAATTTTATGTACAGGGTAACAGGGTACTGAGATTTGGGAAAATATTTGTAATCCGTTTTCGGCCAGAAATTTGGCTGTTAAGGGGTCAAAGTTCAACGATTTGACCTTTCTACCAAACTCCTCCGACAATTTTGGGTTTAAACACTTGAAATTTTAGATATAGGTCCCTTGGACATTGATCTAACTTAATAACTTGATTTTAGTCCAAAACAATAAATTTTAAGGGGTCGTAATAGGGGTCAGAGTTAAAAAAAAATTGACCGCTTTTTTTTTTTTTTTTTTTGCTCAACACACGATATATATAACCGAATTTGTTGGGCAATTCCGGTTAGGGAGGAAGAAATTGTGTGTTATTTTTTCATGTTGCTAGCTATTCGATACACAATAGACTGCGATCACTTTCTGCTCGACCGACGATAACGTTTGTACAAAAAAAAAAAGAAAGAAAGAAAGAAATAAAAGAAAAAACTTGACGAAAACTCTTCAAGACTCGGACGTGATTCACAATAGAGGTTCATTATATCAATGCATTACATCGTCAGGTGAAAAAGAAATCATTCTTAGTGGGAGTTCTAGCAAGTGTGTACTTAGAGGGAAAAAGTGTAGTGGGGTTGATTGGAAGTTGTGTAGGTGGGTGGGGAAAGGTTGTAACGCATGTGACGTATTTTATATCATAGGTAGATAAATAAGGAAGAGCTTTACTTAAAGAATATTAAAAATTACGATATACCAAAGAGATCATATAATACATTTTGCTTATGGAATAAATAAGCTCCTAATAACCCCAAAGGTATATTAATACTACTAATAAAATAAGCTCAATGGTTAACGCGTTATGTGAAGCAGAGATTGATTACGAAATTTATGACATAATAATTAAGTAAAATTTGAGTTCTTATGTTTGGAAAAGAATTGTTGATGTATATGAAATTATTTTGTTATATGTTTGTTATTGTTGCAATCATTCCATGTGTCGGTAAATCGGAATCCGAGATAAAAGTTCCAGTCAAAATACTTGCGCCTAATGGCGCCAAAAAGATGTAGAAATTGAGTATTCATGTCTTTAAAGTAGCGTTGGGATTATTAATCAGAATTAGGAGCCGAAAAAATCGGAGCTTTTTGGGGTATCGATATCAGAACCAGAAAATGTTATGCCTATTTTCCGATGCCTAAAACGATTCTTTTTACTGTCTTTTTTTTATTATTTGGTTTTGTTTAAAGCAAAAACTTTATAATTAAATATATAATTGATTTATAAGAATCGGAATCAGTAGTTGTATCGGAATCGAGAAAAATATTGGAATAGTCCCATCACTACTTAAAAGAATTGTTGATGTTTAGGAACTTTCAATTATTTTTTATACTTCCTCATTAGTTTACACCAATTGTCCAGAAAAGAGTCCTAATTTTTCTCTTTTTAAAATGTTCTATAATGATAATCTCACCTGTCTGTTTAAATGTATGTATGTATGTATGTATGTATGTATGTATGTATGTATATATGCATGTATGTATGTATGTATGCATGTATGTATGTATGCCTAAAACTTTCGACAGAAGCGTCAGATTCTCACAAGATCGTATCGTTTTGAAGCTCGACCCGTCGGACGACAAATATCGAAAAACTGGCTAAAAACTGTAATTCCTTCACCCTAAACTGGGCACTTTTCTACAGGGAGGGGTCGGATTTTCGAAAGTCATCCCCTCTTTTCGATTGACTAGCCTTAATTTAAACTTTCGCCACTTCCGGTTTGGCGATGGACGCAAGTGCAAAGACGTAACGTTTTTTTGTTGTTGTTTTTTTTTTACGTTCTTTTCCTCCTTTTCAAAACGGGTTCGAGGCTGCCTGCCTACTACCACTTGTTTTTTTGTTTTATGTTTTTTTTTTTTTTGCTCAACACACACCAAACACTCGGAAAATGTCGGCCACCTAGGCGAGTTTATAATAAACTGTAAGCTGGTTTTAATTTAATAACGGGTCAACTTAGGCATTATATTTAAATAACATTTTAATTATTTCTGTTTTAGCTGCAGCCACGTGCTCATTCTCTGGAATAGAGGTTTCCAAACTACGGCCCGCAGGATGGATCTGGCCCATCAAAATCTTTAATCCTCTTATGGGAAGCATAAAATTATTTAAGAAAAAGTTTTAAGAATGGAAATGTGTGAAAATAATGTGTTGGTTTTTCTTTTTGTTCAGAAAAATGATTAAAATAATGAGGTTTTGGAGAAACGGTTTCACTAGAAAACAAAGCTAATAAGCAAACAGTATAAAAACACGTCCTGGTCGTTTTTTTTTTCTTCTTGGGGGGGGGTGTAGCTCTGAAAAGTCAGCAATATGCCCCCCCCCCATATTTGGAGTCCCTGCCCTAGAACGCTAGCTTTTCAAATTCCACTTTCTTGTCCTTGTGTCTAATCTTCCTGCTGTGGTAAGGTGATAAATAAAAGCATCCTTATTTAGAATACGCGATGGACTTTTCCGATACTTTGGCTGTACTCCACTCAGAGGGCTGAGTAGCAGAAACTACACTGCAGATATCTATCTATCTATCTATCTATCTATCTATTATATAAAAGGAACAGTGTGTGTGTACGAGTTCGTTCCTTATGGACTCGAAAACGGCTGGGCCTACTTTTATTAAATTTTCCATGAAGGTATTTATGTACCTAGCAGTGTTCTTAGATAGGTTTTGTATCAGAATGTCTTCGATAATATCGATAAGCGAAATAATCTGATGAAAGAAGGAACAGGCGATTTTGAAAAAAGTTAACACCTTATACAGCCTAACATCACAAGTGCATTTGAGAAGTTTTATTAACTTACATTAGATTATTGTAATCCGTTATTTTTGTCACGTTCTATGAGAGATATTTCGGACAAAGGGGGAAGAATTGCTGCATTTTTTACGTTGTACATATAAATACGTCCTATAATGATGTACATATTGAATAGTTGGGTTTCATATTTTATCTGTATATTTATCTACATGTAAATGCGTGTATGTATAAACATCGTATCGTTTAGTTGATCGTCTAATGTGTATATTTTAACATTTATGCAACAGTTCTAACAGGAAACGATTGACGTGGACGTATCAAAACAGTTGTATACAAGCAGTTCTTTTTAACAGATGTAAATAACACAACACATACCTGAATTATTTACGAAAATTTATTCTCATGATCCTGCCGGCATCTTCAGAGATTACACGTTTTTACATATTGGCTGCCTGCGCCATGGAAAGACCAACTCCCTTTTTGAGTCGTCCGTTCTCTCTGATGTCCAGCTTACGACTGCCTAGAATCTCCCCAAATCTACATTTCATCACGTGTCTCATTACATCTCATTACGTGTCTCAGACCAACAGCTGATGTAACCCCAATCTAGTTATTTGTTTATGCCAACCCAAAAATCATGTTTACATCCATTTTCTATTTTTACATTCCTTTTGCGATATTATTATATGTCAATCATTTTTTCCCAATTGAATTGTTTATTTTTCTAATCAAATTAATTGATCCAGCGACCCGCCGTCGCTCGACTCAATTAATAATAATAATAATAATAATAATAATAATAATAATAATAATAATAATAATACTTTGACCCTTGGTCCTGCTTGCCACAGTTGACACAGATACTACGCTATGATCACAGCCCAAAGGGTCACAGCATTACACATTTTGAGTCAGAATATATCCATATAGCACTTATTGTTGGTTAGTTTTCGCCCTTGAAGTAGTTTTTATTTTTAGCTCCTTAATCCAAGTGGTTTCATGTGTTGTACGGAGCGATTACCATAAAATAATCAAAAAGAATATACAGATATTAGGGAGGGGGCGATACGATAGATCTAAGAACAAGAAATGGGGTGGGAATACGGAATGTTTTTAGAACTATCAGGGTGGTTAATCAAGATGGGGATAACTAATATGATTAAATATTGCTTAAGGGTCAAGAATATATATTTTGACAGGTAGTGAGTTGAGTAGTATTTCTCTTTTTCTTTTTTTCTTTTTTGTATTTCTTTCATTTTTCTGTCTCTTTCTTTTTATTCTTTCTTTCAATTATCCACCTTTATTTATTTCGTTTTTTTTTACTTTCTTTCTTTTTGTACTTTCTTTCTTCGTTTTCTTTTCCTTCCCTTTCATTTCTTTTTTCCTTCCTTTTATTTTTCTTGTGCTTCTTCGATTGTTTTCTCTTTCTTTTTATTCTTCCTTTCAATTACCCACCTTTGTTTCTTTTAATGTTCTACTTTCTTTCTTTTGTATATTCTTCAATTTTGTCATTCATTCCCTCGTCTTTCTTTCTTCTGCCATTTCTCTTATTTCACCGCATCTTTCTATTAATTCTTTCATTCTTTTCTTCTTTTCCATCTTTCCTTGTCTTTTTTCTTTCGTTCATTGCTTCCTCCTTTTTCTCTTTTCACTCTGACCTTCCATTTCCCTTTATTTATTTTTTATTTCTTTCTCTCATTTCTTCCATTCGTCATTTCATTCTTGTTTCTTTCTTTCTCTCTTTTTTCTTTCTTTCTTTCTTTCTTTTTCCTTTTCTGTTGTTTCGCCTTTTCTTCCTTCTCATTTTCCTTTTTTTCACCTTTATTTCTAAACTTATTTTTCATCTCTCTTTACTTCATTTCATTTTATTTTCTTTTTTCTTTCTATTTTATGTATTTGTTTCTTTCTTCTTCCTTTTTTTACTCTTGTCCACCGCAATACAAGGCTTAATAGCCACTCGGACGTAAGAGGCTACTATTTGAGATTATACTTACAGGATATTCTCTGAAGAGATGAATGAGACGTCTATTCACATTACCTTTAAACTTCTGCATGTTAGTACAGTCAAGGAAGCAGAAAACATGGAGGGAGTTCCAGAAAGAAGAAGCTATTAGAGTAGAAGGTTTTTTCGTTATATAAAGAGTAACGGGGTGGGATTTTGCTGCTCGACCGGTTGTTGTTATATGCCATTCGTTCACTCATGTCAATTTCTTTATTTTTATACCTTTTCTTTTATTTCTTTAAAATTTTTCCCCTTTCCTTCTTTTCGCCTTTATTCATTCATTCATTCTTTCTTTCTTTCTTTCTTTCTTTCTTTCCTTTCTTTCACTTACTTATCTTTATTCCATTTACATTTTTCTCGTATTTCATTTTTTTTTCTTGTTAATTCTTATCTAAATAATCAAAATAGATAATCAGACTCAACTGATGACGACATGAAATCCGAACCTTTCATCTTTTCAAAAAAAAAAAAAAAAAAAGAAAGAAAAAAAAAGGCAACACACTAATCTAAGATGGTCCAATTCTTTATAGCAGCTGACAAGTTCCGAACAAGTTCCAGGAAATTGTTAAGAAATGCCCAGAAGTCTTCCAGAATGTTTTACCTTGGTGTAACTCTAACACAAATTGGAATTGACACGACTGAAACGAATATTTTTAGAACAACTTCTTTTTTCTTTGAATATTTTTAACTTGGAAATAATGACTAAGTTACACATAGGCGAGAAACAGGCACACACTATTTAATTACTATAGAGATTTCAAATTTCGTTTCGTAAATTTTACCATTCGACGGGAACCATTCCAAACTTTAATCGTTACACTTGCCTGTTTATCCAAGTCATTTTTTTTTTTTAATAAATTTCTTCACGTTTTTACGTTTCTCAATTTTTGAGATGAAGATTGGTTATTCATATTATTTGGATTTTTTGACTCGTCTTATCCCCCCCCCCCATTATAATTTTCATTTCGTCCTGTTAAAGAAGCAACACATATGCTGGGCGATGATCACCTACAAAGCAGGCCTAGTATAGAGTTTCACAATATGGGAACCATTATTTAATAAATAACCTCTTCTCTCTCTCTCTCTCTCTCTCTCTCTCTCTCTCTCTCTCTCTATATATATATATATATATATATATATATATATATATATATATATTTGTAGTCATCGACATACAGTCCTGTTTCGTTGTATCACAACTCATCAGTGCTGCTAGACTAGCATCTCTCCCGAGCCAAGGATTGAACCTAGAACCGTCATGTTGACAGGCGGCAGTTCTCCCACTCGACCATGGAATCGACGCCCGTAAATAACTCGTCGGAATGTCAATTTAAATAGACACCCGCCAGCACTTTTATAGTGCTCAAATCGCCTGTTCGTAAACAAACAAACAACGAGCTTCGCATTCTCAGCCAATTATATATATATATATATATATATATATATATATATATATATATATATATATATATATATATAGATATATATATATATATATATATATATATATGTGTGTCCACAAAGTCTGGCTACATAATGTAGCCAGACTTTGTGACCTGGCAAGGCCACAGAGGAGACAACTGAAGCAGTAAAACTAAAATTGGCCTCCAGGACACTATATATACACATGTGGGCAAATTTTGGCATATTTTATTGGTTTGAAACTATATGTTCTTTTTTTACCAATTGTCATAAAATTTTAACCAAAGAATAGTATTATAATCTTCAAAAACCTCCAAAGTTTCATATATATATATATATATATATAATAGACAGATACATAGATACATAGATATACTACCTTTTTTGTCGAGTTCATAAGTTCGAAATCTCAGTGACTATTGATCAGATTTTAGCAAATGAAGGCTCATTGGAAAGGTAATTACCTGAATTGTGTAATGTATTATGTGACATTTGTCCTTAAGGTGGCACATTAAGGATATCATCTATCACCCAGAACCTATTTTTGACACATTTTACAGCCATAAAATGTTTCAATCCTAGTCATTTTTTTTCCTGGTTTTGCATATGAATAACAAAATATCTGATATTTCCACCAAACCTCTTGCTTTGATGGAGAGGACACTAAAACTCGCTGCTATGGTTTCAAATGATCTAAAATAACGGCAAAGGGAGACTTGATTCCAAATATTTCTCATATATTATATCTCCTCTGTTTGGTTTTCATACATAAAGTAAATTTCACAGTGTATAAGGATTATTTGATGCTGGGAATATTCATAATTCGACCCTATTTTAAAAAAAGAGGGGAGATATAAAATAGGAGAAATATTTGGAATCAAGTCTCCCTTGCTGTTATTGCAGATCATTTGAAACCATAGCAGCAAGCTTTAGTCCCCCCCATCAAGTCCAGAGGTTTAGGGGTGTATATATATATATATATATATATATATATATATATATATATATATATATATATATATATATATATACGAACACAATTTAAAACTGTAAATTATTTTTATATTAATTTATTGTTCGACATGATACTTAGATAAGAAATATTATTAAAACTAGCATTTCACTCCGGCGTTGCCCGGGTGTTTGGAGGTGTATGTTGAGCAAAAAAAAAGCGGTCAATTTTTTTAAACTTTGACCCCTATTATGACCACTTAACATTTATTCTTTTCGGCTCAAATGAAGTTATTAAGTTAGATCCATGTCCAAGGAGCCTATATCTAAAATTTCAAGTGTTTAAACTCAAAATTGTCGGAGGAGTTTGGTAGAGTTCTCAAAGGTCAAATCGTTGAACTTTGACCCCTTAACAGCCTAATTTCTGGCCGAAAACCGATCACATAGATTTTCCCAAATCTCAGTACCCTGTATATCAAATTCTGAGTCTGTAGACTTAAAACTGAGAGAGTTATTGCGTAGGGAAATGTACACAGACAGACAGACAGACATTCAGACACGTTCATTTTTATAGATATATAGAGAGATTACCTTAATCTGCAGAGTTTCAAAAAAATTGCAGAAAGATATTAGCAAATGAATATTCTAGCGAAGCTATCAATTTTCTGATACTGGCGTAAATTGAAACAGCATTATATGAAAACTAGTCAAAGATGCAAAAAGCGTTTGAGTGCAAAGAGTTCATGAAATGGGGAAAAGAAATGGAAAATTAAAAAAGTGAAATAAAAATTAAAGATTAAAAATCCAGATGAAAGGATACGGAATGGATGTGTATTTCACATGCGAAATGATCATAAGAACCAATGTTTTCATAAGATTTATAACGTTGACAAATTTGCTTGGGATTTCTGTATAAATATTAATATTCATATTCGCTTAAAGTTTGCACAAGCTTTTGGCTAGTAACAGGGTGTCTCGAAAAATGAACTCACACTTTAACAATTATTTGCATTTTCCGGACAAAAATGATCATCAACTTCAACATTTGCAAACATGATTCTTCAGTTACATTTGTCTTTGGTATTCAAAGCTATTTTATTTCATGCTTTGTTTATAAATATAAGTTTCATCGTCATTCGAAGTGTGAGTACATCTAAGAATCTATATATAGTAATAATATGTAATAATGAATATCGTAGTAAATATAAAAGATATATATATATATATATATATATTAATAATAATATGGTGTAATAAATAGTAAATATAAAAGATATATATATATATATATATATCAGTAATAATATGTACTAATAAATATATATATATATATATATATATATATATATATATATATATATATATAAGAACAAACAGTTAATAAAACATGTTAAAAAACACTTTAAAAAAAGAGTTAAAAACATATTTAATCTGAAAAGGAAACACTTGATAAGTGGATAGTCCTTAATCCGCGCAGTTTCGAAGAAATACTTTCCTTCTCATCAGAGGGTAGGAATTAGCAAAATGCGGGGTCGGATTTTGCATACAAAAGTATTTGATGAAACTACAAGTAAGTCAAAAATCTTACTTGATAACAAAAAGTGAAGCAAAGGGTATATGGTGAAGAAAAAGGTGATTACACGTGAATGGATAGTCTGGTGAAAGGTAAATAATCCAATGACGGTAAAATCCAAAAATATAACTCCAAGAAAGTTAATTGAGTTTCCATTTGCACAAGTAAAATCCAAGGAAATCACGTAATTGGAAGATGGTCCAAAATAATCCAAAAAGGCCGAAATCCATGAAATAATTCACAAAAATGTACAAAGAAAAGAAAAGGGGAAAATTACAATAATATTAATAAAAAAAAAAAAAAAGATATGGTTTTCACACGACTGCCGAGACATAATAATCCATTCACGTGTAATCACCTTTTTCGTATAAATAAGTAAATAAGTAAATTGTTATTTTACTTTTAGTCTCACCTGTAGTGAGGATTGAACTTTCAACCTCCAGAAGACTGTCAGAACTGATTGTTATTCAACATCTTTGTTTGTTGCATTACGTATCAACATTAAGATTCCAGAGTTCAACAACACAACATGCACCGGAAGGAGGTTGGAGGTTACAACGGCCAAAACATTGTGAGAATAACATTAACGAGAAGAGCAGCAGTCCAAATCATCTGCATAAAACAAAGATTTATCAAAAAATGATTTTAGCATTTATTGAGTCATGCATGGGATTTTGTATACTAGAATCGTGCATGAGGACTCGTGGCGTAATGGATGAAGTACTAGGTAAGTTCAGTTGTAAGTGACACTCTTCTGGAAGTTGAATGCCCAATCCTTAGTGCGGTCAATACTAAACATATATTTGCGAATTACTTAAGACTTCTACCTGGTCATGGGTGACGGAACGAGAGCATGCTATTCCGTGCAGTTTAACAGAAAGATTCCCGAGTTCAACAGGAAGATTCCCGAGTTCAACAGAAAGATTCCTGAGTTCAATAGAAAGATTCCAGAGTTCAACAGAAAAATTACCGAGTTCAACAGAAAGATTCCCGAGTTCAACAAGAGGCACTTCTTGAATTATTGTTGGACAAAACCAAACATATTTATTTCTGTACGATCCGTTTTTAGATCAATTTATTTTGTAAGTGTATAAATATGTTAGAGTTAATTTGAAAGTAATGGGGGTAGATTGTTCTCGTTCTGTCAGCCATGGTTGGTTAGAAGTGTTAATTAATTAAATTTTTATCTTATTCTTAGTCAGTATCGCCTGTAGTAAAGATTGAACCACTAGAAGACTTAGGGGACATAAAAGTAGTGCAAAGTTGTTTTGTTTGGGAAATTAATTTTATCTTTTTAAAATTCCACTAAGAGTGTAGATACACCATATTATTTTAAGTGGATTAGTTTTGTTTTTTCTAGTTGTATAGTAACTATCCTAAAGTAAAAGTTGTATGCCTACAATTTGTGGTTATTTCACTTCTATAATTTAGACTTTTTTTTTATATCTTTAAACTTTAACATTTTCAGCTTCTCACTCAAATATAATCTACATGGATCGTCGAAAATCTACATAACCTGGCGAATTTTAAAATTTTCTTCTCAACTACCAGAGAAATTTCATTATCTTGAAGTTTCCGAAAATGGTCGGGCAATTGGGCCTTCGGGTCAAGATCAAAGTGTAGTATCTGTTCTTCAGATGCTGCATTTCAATTTCTTTTTCTCTGTCAGTGGAGGAGAAATCCTTCACGACTGAGAAAATTTTTATTTTTGTTCCTTTTCTCCACGTTAAAAAACGACCCTGGTGTCTAACTCTGCCCCGTGGGGAGGCATTGTAAATAGGAATATATCATTTTTATATATACTTCTCAAACTGATCCATTTGGTAAACCGGTTCATTTAGCATAATGGTAAGTGTGATCACTAAGGATACTTCACCCTATAAGTGAACATTGATCAAATATTCAAAATAACATAGTATTCGAAGCCCGAGTAAGATAGCCTTGATACGGCTCTACACTGATCTCCAAGTCAATAAATTTGAAAGTTAGCTTGCAGATCGTTGGAAAAAGGTTGTAGAATTCCACTTGAGTAGAAGTTTCCTGAATCCCGTGATTATGTTTAACAGTGGAATACGTAAAATAATTAGCAAAAGAAATGCAGACTCAAAAAGTTCAAATGTACAAACAAATTGAATGCTATAATGCTACAAACATAATTCAATGTAAAATGTTTCTTCACGGGGAAACTGAATATCGTCTGTAAAACGTAAAACACATATTGTCAATAGTTTTAAGTTTATTTATCAATATACATAAGAAAGTTTGAATTATCCACTAGACACCATCCTTGAGTGTCTTCAATCTCTCTGTACAAGGGTTTGTCAGGACAACCTGGCATAAGGATCTGGTGGTGTACCCAACTAAGTGCTGTTCCCCACTCTTTATCTGTGCCTAAATCAAAACGTAGATTCCATGAACAAAGTTTCTTCCTTACAAGTGCACGCCTGTGGAACTCTCTTCCGTTTGCCTGTTTCCCACTTGACTACAACTTGGATGTCTTCAAGTCCAACATAAACAAATTCCTGATAAACCGCCCCCTTAAGTAAGACACTTTATCAAATCTCCATTACTAACAAGTATTACGATATTATCCCATTGATTACTGTACACGCAATAACACTTGTCCCCGAGTGGCTTCCAGGCCTTGATAAGTGGTGACTACCATGTAAAAAATTAAAAAAGATGCTTAACTCTACCTGTAATCTCTGACTAAATATTTAAAATAACATGGTATTCGAAGCCCGAATAAGATTCCCCTGACACGGCTCTATACTGACTCTTATGATGAGTGATTCATCTTCTTCTAGTAATGTTACCTCAAGTAACAACACTTAGTTGGGTACACCACCAGACCAGATGAATTTTTCTCCTGAAATTTAACGAACTTTAGAAAAGACAACAATAAAGATAAACTCTAACATAATTTAGTGGCCGATGGGGAGGGGGGAATTAGTGTTCTTCATTGCTTTATTAAGTCAACGTTTGAGAAAGGAGCGTCTTGACTGAACACTTCGATATCTAATGTATCTCGTATAGGAAATCAAGTGTTAACACCTGAAAGGGTCCCCTTAATTGAATTCTGAGAACCTACTGAAGTAAAATGAAAACAAAAATGCGCAAGTCCTCCCTGCGACACATACATTCCATACTAAGACATTCACACACATGCTTACTCGTTCATATGCATACATAGGTACACTCACACATACACGTACATTCATAAATACATTCATACACTCACACATACACATACATTCATAAATACATTCACGAATAGACTCACGTACGCATATAATGCACATACACCAGCACTCACACACATTCGGACACACTCACAGAAACAACCTTAATGCATGTTAGTGTCCCCAATGATGCTGGGTCAAACAGAACCGAGAAGGAAAAGACAACAAAATGCTAAGGTTTTATGTACGACATAAAAAAAAACTGGAATTTTAGGGAGATCTCCATCGTTCCAGTAATTATAGGATCAACCCGACGTATAAAAAAGAATTTCAAAAACTACCTAGCAAATATACCCGGTGAACCAAGTGAAAGGGCGGTACAAACAATTGCAATTAAAAGGACTGTTAGAATCTTAAAAAGATCTCTCGGTTGGAATGTATGAGATAGCAGGCGAATGTTTGGTATCCTGTAGGATGTCCCATCCCCAGTTAGAACAAAATGATAAGAAAATTGGAACAAGAATATTCATACACATTTTCACATATACATCCAGTTACATTCTTACATATACATATTTATACACTCACATACACACATAGACAGACGCACAGACCCTACGTGTGATACATACACCCAAAGAGTGAGATTCCTTTGTTTATCCATAGGAAAGATGGCTTCTGCTGATTGGCTGTTGAAAGGCATGACTCATCCATTATTTCGACTTATCTGATTGGTCATTTGGATGTCCTCCAATCCATTCACACCAATTACTCATATCTGCTTCTATTCTCTTTTTCTTTCTTTTCTGTTCAGCAGGGCATCATGGGATATGCTTACAATATCAAACGCCTCACATATTTATTTACAGTGATATTTTCTATGAATATTAACAAAACCTAAAATAATTTTTCTTCTTTCTTTTAGTGCATTGTGTAACGTATACAAACATGAGAAAAATAGATACCCTCAAAAATTAATTCATACATTATAATTTTGAATTTTTGAGATGAGGGCTGATTATTCTGATTCTTCGAACTACTGTTCTCATCTTGAGTGTTATTTTCACAACGTTTTGGTAAATGTAACCTCTAACCTTCTCCGGGTACATTTTGTCAAACTCTGGGATCTTTCTCTCAAACTCAGGAATCTTTCTATCAAACTCAGGAATCTTTCTATCAAACTCTGGAATCTTTCTCTCAAACTCAGGAATCTTTCTATCAAACTCAGGAATCTTTCTATCAAACTCGGGAATCTTTCTATCAAACTCGGGAATCTTTCTATCAAATTCGGGAATCTTTCTATCAAACTCAGGAATCTTTCTATCAAACTCTGGAATCTTTCTATCAAACTCGGGAATCTTTCTATCAAACTCAGGAATCTTTCTCTCAAACTCAGGAATCTTTCTATCAAACTCAGGAATCTTTCTATCAAACTCAGGAATCTTTCTATCAAACTCTGGGATCTTTCTCTCAAACTCAGGAATCTTTCTATCAAACTCTGGAATCTTTCTATCAAACTCTGGAATCTTTCTATCAAACTCAGGAATCTTTCTATCAAACTCAGGAATCTTTCTATCAAACTCAGGAATCTTTCTATCAAACTCAGGAATCTTTCTATCAAACTCGGGAATCTGCACAGAATTTTGAACAGAGCCCTTTATTTAATCCACAAGGGTAGCATGCTCGTATTCTATCAGCCATGATTGGGTAGAAGTTTTAAATAATTTGCAATTGTGTTTTTAGCGTTGCCTGCACTGAACCTTTAACATTCAGAAGAGTATAACTTTTATAGCTGAATTTTAACAAGTATTTTATCCATTATCTCACGGGCCCTTGCAGTAAAATTGCACTCTTCTGGAAGTTGAAGGTTCAATCTTCAGTGTGGACAACATTCGAAATACAATTGTAAATTATTTAGGATTTCTACCCATTCATGTCTGACAGAATGAGAGCACTTGTGGATTAAATAAACAATTCCATTCAAAATCCTGTACAGATTCTCAAGTTCAACAAGATACATCTGAAGAAGGTCGGAGGTTACATCAACCGAAACGTTGTGCAAATAACACTCAAGATGAGAACAGTAGTCCAAAGAATTCAAATAATATCCTCATCTCAAAAATGGAGAAATGTAATTCACATATGTTTGAGACAGTGATCCTTATTTTCTTGTCTTTATTCTGTAAAGTTGGGGTTTTAAACCGAACGAAAATCGAGATGATAAAGATTAATTCAAGTTAGGGTTAGGTTAAGCTTAGTTTAGAGTAAGGTTATTTCACTAACAGAGTCATGTGTAATTTGTTACGTTTAGATTTATTTACTTACATCTTCTTTCATTATCAAAGAACAGCAAGTTACGAAGCTTACTCCATTTTGTCCTTTTTGTACTTAGGTTTCATCAGTGATGTTTCTGACAAAGGGAGAAAAATTGCTGCTTTCAATGAGTCGTATGTAAGGTTCTTCAATACTCTCATAGTATTCATCATCATTTCAATGTCCATCTATCCATTTCATTAACCCTTTAACTTCAAATGGCTTTTAAAACTGGCTTGTTTTCAATATTCACCTTGGAACACCTCGGCTAGCTCCATCCAAAGAATTTACTATGCCCCAAACATAAACAGACATGATAGTCCACCGCAGTAGTTAATATGAGTATTAGTTAATCACGGTTCCAGCGACGAACCTTAGAAAGGCGAGATGCCAGCATCAACTTGATATCCTGTTTTACCATCCTAAGTTAGGTTTTCTGCTGGACTCCATGTTGTTTTTTCAACTCTGAGAAAGGGCAGGTTCAATGGCTTTATGGATGAAATCATAAAAATGACGAACGATGAACATGACTGAACCAGTGAGGACGTCTTGGGGGGAGAATTTGTTATAAAGGGGATATGTTGCAGCGAGAACGAACAGTGGCATTTGGCCTGAACTGTTGCCAGTGACCATGACGAATGTAATGTAAAACGTTGTGATCAAACACCTCAAACTTTCATAGATCACTTGCTCTCATCGGCCAGGTTTCACAGCTGTAGAGTTGAATAGTGTGGATAAGAGTTTGGTAGATATGGATTTTAGTATCAAGTTTGATTTCAGGTCTGGACCAAAACCGAGCTTAAGGTCGTCAGAAAGTGAAACGGGCATTTTTAATCCAATTGCTGATATCCTTCTCTACGTGACCTATACCCATGGTGACAGATTCAAGTATTTGAAGCGATCAACCTCTTCAAGGACTTTTTTTTGTCATGGACGAGTGGTTGTTTTTTTGTTAGGGATAAACCAGGCAACCAGGGGCTTTATCTTTTGAGCGTTGATCTTCATGTCAATTTTTGAAGCATTTAACTGCAGCTTCTCTATATCGCAGATTGAATGTCAACAAAACTTTCACCCAGTATGACCATATCCTCTCCATATTCAAGTTCTGACAGTTGGAAATCACAACTCACAGTGACACTGGGAAAGTTTGCCAATGCCTGAAAATAATCTAATTAATGGTATAGTTAAACAAAGTTGGTGACAAAACACGTCCTCGATGGACCCCAGACTGAATGCCGAAAAATTGTACTTTCTGACCATATGCACGAACCCTTGTGCGAGTGGAGAGGTCATAGGCTTTAAAACAGATTAATGAGTTTGGGCAAGACACCGTCTACTTGCAAAGTTTACCAAAGCAATTCACAGTCGGCAGAATGAAATGCAGTCAATGAAACAGACGAGAGCCTTTTTTTTACTGGTAGCACCAACGATACTCAAACACGCGATGAAGAGTGAAGATCTGGTTGATGCTTCCCCCAACCAAGGTGAAATCTGCATGAGTTCAATCCGGTCTTTGCATTCCACTGGGATTTAAATCACTTCAGCAAAATGGTAGTGAAGATTTTAGTGGTGCTATCAATGAGACTCATACCATTGAAGCAACGTTTGTCACCTTTCTTGAGAAAAACGGAAGGAGAATCGCATCACTCTAATCCTGAGGAAGGCTTTCAGATTCACAAGCGTGGAAAATAGTTTTGTGAAGGGACGGAATAAAGGTGTATGAAGAATGCTTATAGATCTTGAGAAGTTGTGACTCATTAGTAAAAACAGAAACAGTTACTTGTGAAATCAGTTGATGCGGTTCCCAGGTATCTTGAGAAGCTAGTGACAAATGCTGGTGCCCACACTCAATTCTAAACAAAATCTTATGCTGTACACTTTCTTATCATATTCATTTCTTGTAAGAATTATATTTCAGAAATAAATTATAAGCACTTAGCTTGGTTTTTGATGTACTTAATAGTTTACTGAATACTAGCTGGACGCCCGGCGTTGCCCAATCATACATTACGCTTAACCCATTACCTGCTAGCGTCTCATTAATGAGACGGTGAAAAATATCTACATTTACATCTAAAAGTTTCCCTTAATTCGACTGCTAATGGGTATTTTTATATATATATATATATATATATATATATATATATATATATATATATATATATATATATATATATATATATGATATTTTAATTTATGCAGATTGCGCATGTATTATTATAGAATGAATCCTCTATTGAGTATTATATGTTACGAGGAATAATTTGCCTGGTGGACTAATTTGCAAAAAAAAATTTTTTTAAATAAAAGAATGATAATGTCGTTCATCAAATTCTGTCTGTGTTTGTTTACAATATCGCATCAGCTGATATTTAGGCTTGAAGTTGAATGCCCTGGAAAAGTCAGTTCTGATTAATGTTTAGTTTTAAAATATGCAAACAAAGAAATGATTTGGGGCGATTTTAAATGGTATCTCTTCTTTTATCGTAAATTGAACTCATTAGTAAGAAAAATTAAATTAAAATGGTGAGGTACATCCGGGCTTGAACAGGGGATCATTCGATCTGTAGTCGAATGCTTTACCACTCAGCTATATCTCCAGATGATAATAAATCTGTTTTTTTAAGAAGAAATCATTTGCTGAGATTTTATTATTTCCCTTGACCGGTGTAACATAAAATATTCCCCTTTAAAATTCTTCTTTTTCATCTGACTATTTTTTAAGATGTGATTTTTTGGATTTTGGATACTTATAGGATGACTTTCTGTTACGAAGAATATCTAAGAACACTGCCAGACATATAAATTACCTTTGTGTGAAATCTGCAAGAGATACGCTCAGCTATTTCGAAACCTATGAGGAAAGAACACACACACACACACACACACACACACACACACACACAGAGTCACTTTTATATAAGAGTGAAAATAACTATTAAGTTGTTCATAATGTTTGTGCCGATTTTTATTAGTTCATCAGTCGTTCTTATAATATACTCACATTACGGTTATAGTATACATGAAGTTATCACTTGAGAAAAAAAAGTTAAAATTTAATTAATTTGTATTAATTTTAGAGCTCATTTGAAAATGAAAAGGTTGTTAAGACCGATTTAGACGCTTGATATTTTTTCTATTTCGTGTTGATCTCTAGTAGTTCATGTATTGACACAATATGTCAACGCCGGTCAACAACAAATTTTTTGTCTGCGTTTTTTTCAGCTGATATAAGACGAATCTGATGTGCTGAGCCCAAAAAATCACATTGGTTTTGCTCAATCAGGTCAAGTTTTTTTTTTTTTTTTTTTTTTTTTTTTAGCGATGGCCACATTTGTTTTTACGTTTTTGTTCAGATGTATGCATGAGTGTGGAGCATTCTAGAAGTTGGTGGAGGTAAAACGCCATGTCAAATGATTGTTTTGATTGAAAATGATTATTTTAATGACAAGAAGTATTCAGGTCTGATAGTTTTAGGTTATTATGTCGAAAAGGGATTAGTTTGATGTCATAAAACCTTGAAATCTACCAAAAATTTAGTAGATCAAAACTAGCGTTAATGGAGCAGCCGCCCCAGGAAGTGTATTGGAAAGTCCATACACGTATGTGCGGGTGTTTTCACTTCATATGTGTTGCAGAATATTTGCATTGTCGTGCTAAATATGAAACACGGTGGGTTGTGGTGGTACCAATTTATGACAGATTTGTACCCATTTTTGTGATTAACAGATATGATATACTCGCATTTCCGGTTAGCACGTACTGCAAACTATTTCTAGAGACAGTTACAAATTATTTGATCTTTGCTAATTTTGGCGCTTTTTGAAAATGGAAGATTGTAGAAGCCATTATATAAGAATGTGCAACATGTTTTTTACACAATGTCAGTGAACTTTTTGTATTGAAAAAAAAAAGCTTACTAATCAATTAAAAAAATACAATCTTTACAAACTTTGCAAATGATTGTTTACATTTTATTACGCAAAAAAAAAAGGTCAGAATTTCTACTTACCAACCTCACAATTCGCATGAAGTCCTCTTAATGTAACTCGCTGCACGGGCTATGAATGACTCGAGAGTTATCTTTATATGAAACTTAGGCGAGTGCATTGTGGTATCTCAGGAGGTATCCAGTGAGAGCACGTATACACTGTTCTAGGGCACTTTCGCGCGTGCCTGTCACACTTTAAAAAATATAAAATTACTTTTGATAGTGATCCTGAGGAATTCAACTTTACTTAACATGGCTTTCGCCACTTTCTGGTTGTCAGTTGAGACATAGAAGGAGGAATGAAGAAACAATACTCCCAAAGGAGGGGACATCACTGAAGACCAAACTTATCGCCTCCCAGGCTTTGCTCCAAATAGTAGGAAGCAATGGGTAGTTGCAAACCGGATCAGAACAAGACACTACAGGACTGCAGTAAACAAGCATAGGGGGAGACAAATAGACTCCCCAATCTACCCAAAGTACAAGGAAGCCCCCCCCCCTTCCCAGGACACAGACCACCTGATCCTTCACTTTCCAGTCATCTGACTGGAAGGAGGCTATGCGACAGCTCATCTATCTGAAGATAATTTCTCAGATTGGCTAAAAAATAGGAGTATAGAAGTTTACTCATACTACTACTACTACATGCTTGCCTGGAAAGTTTATACCAATTTGTAGTACCTGTTTACTATGCCTCCCCACAGATACTACACTTTGATCTTGACCAAAAGGCCAAGCAAGTATGCCAATTTGTAGTAATTCCTCTTTCGAAACGTTATAGCATTTCAAATTGTTGACAGATATAGTTTACTTATATTTCCGGTTGGAGTATACTTCAAACTAACTTTTGAGAAAGAAAGTTTAAAGAAAAATTAACTCATATTAATTTATTTATCGCGGGCTATTATTCTCATCTTTATTAGTTGTTGTTTCACAACGTTTCGGCCAACTATTCGTCTGGCCTTCGTCAGGCGGTAACCATGACGGATAGGAACTTCGAATCTCCTAACTGCATTCTCAGCAATCACTGCCGAGGCCCGTGGCGCAGTTGATAGAGATGTTGAATCTCTACAGTTCCAGATGATGACTGTCTGAAAATAGCGGTTTCAATCCGACCCAAAACCGGCCAGAGGCTTACTTGGCTAAAAAAACGTAGTGAGCAGTGATTGCTGAGAATGTAGTTAGGAGATTTGAAGCTCCTATCCGTCACGGTTACCACCTGTTGAAGGCCAGAGGAATAGTAGGCCGAAACGTCGTGAAACAATAACTAATAAAGATGAGAATAATAGTCCGCAATAAATAAAATTAATATGAATAATACTCATCTCAATAATGAACTCCAATTAAAATAAAAATTAACTTGTACTAATTTTGGAGCCCGTTTAAAACGTAAGATTGTAAGACGTATTTTATGGATTTGATGCTTGTCTACTTTCATAAAAGCAGAAATACCTCGTAAGCAACAGGAATATATTCAGCATTTTAGCTGATAGAACCACATAAAATGGGTTCTCACGTTTTAGAGTTGCAGATGTCAGCCTTATTATTAAGAATGCTCGGGCAGACTACTTTCTACAGACGACGACCAAATAAAAAAAGTAATTGATAATAACTCACATTAAGCAACACAACAACTAGCAGAAAGACTTACCATATTAAAATCCACCATTCCATAAGGATTTGATTAAATATTTAATTGCATATATATGCATTAGTGATGGGACGATTCCAATATTTTTCCCGATTCTGATACAATTACTGATTCTTTACCAAATTTCAAATTGTGATACAATTACCAATTCCGAGTCTGATCCTTTATAAATCTCTAAATATTTAACTACAGAAATTTAACTACAGAGTTGATATTTTCTTCCAATTACTGTAAAAACATGTTAAATGTGCAGATATTTTCTCAAATGTAAAAATATATTTGTGGGGATGATCTATTAATTTTAGTTCAACTATTAGTTTAAAATCAATAAATATTTATTATTTTATCATTACTACCAGCAGTGGAAGATTTTACTTTAAACAAAATCAAATAAAAAGTACAATTAAAAGAATCGTTTTGGGCATTGGAAAATAGGCCTAAATTGTTCCGATTCCAATACAAATTCCGATACCGATTCCAATACCATAAAATTCTGATTTTTCTGGTTCCCAATTCCGATTAATTGTCTTCACACCAATATATATAAATATATATATATATATATATATATATATATATATATATATATATATATATATATATATATATAAATGCTTACTTTCTTAAGTGGTCTTATGATTTTGACCAGAACTATATATATATATATATATATATATATATATATATATATATATATATATATATATATATACAGTTCTGGTCAAAATCATAAGACCACTTAAGAAAGTAAGCATTTACGCATATTATCGAATTTTTAATCAAACAAATAGTTGAAACCATTGCCAAAAAGGAAAATATGATGGAAAAAAATGAAATCTGCTTCATTCGAAACTTTAACCCTGATCTAATAATTATTTTTTAAAAAACAAACATTTTCACCTGGTCAAAATAATAAGACCACTTTAATAAAATCGGCTAGTTTTGAAAAAATGAATACGAAAAGCTTTCTATGTTACTAAAAGTAACTTGTTAGCGGATAAAAAACATCTTACTAAATTATAAGTGGCAAAAGGGAAACCATTATCAGAGTTTGAGAGAGGAAGGATCTTTGAGCTTAATAGGAGTGGACTCTCCCATAGATCCATTGCAAACGAAGTGAATCGTAGCAAAACGGTCATCACAAATTTTTAAGAAATCCAAATCAATATGGGCACAAAAAGAGTCCAGGTCGACCAAAAAAAAAATAACCCCATCACTGGATCGCTGTATCAGAAGAAGTTTAACGCTTAACCCATTACCTGCTAGCGTCTCATTAATGAGACTTGAAAAATATCTACATTTACATCTAAAAGTTTCCCTTAATTCGACTGCTAATGGGTATTTATATATATATATATATATGATATTTTAATTTATGCAGATTGCGCATGTATTATTATAGAATGAATCCTCTATTGAGTATTATATGTTACGAGGAATAATTTGCCTGGTGGACTAATTTGCAAAAAAAAATTTTTTTAAATAAAAAAATGATAATGTCGTTCATCAAATTCTGTCTGTGTTTGTTTACAATATCGCATCAGCTGATATTTAGGCTTGAAGTTGAATGCCCTGGAAAAGCCAGTTCTGATTAATGTTTAGTTTTAAAATATGCAAACAAAGAAATGATTTGCGGCGATTTTAAATGGTATCTCTTCTTTTATCGTAAATTGAACTCATTAGTAAGAAAAATTAAATTAAAATGGTGAGGTACATCCGGGCTTGAACAGGGGATCATTCGATCTGTAGTCGAATGCTTTACCACTCAGCTATATCTCCAGATGATAATAAATCTGTTTTTTTTAAGAAGAAATCATTTGCTGAGATTTTATTATTTCCCTTGACCGGTGTAACATAAAATATTCCCCTGTAAAATTTCTTCCTTATTATCTATAACAGAGAAAGATTACTTTTTGAGATCAGATTTTTTTGATTTTCGAAAATGATTTGCTGAGATTTTATTATTTCCCTTGGCCGGTGTAACATAAAATATTCCCCTTTAAAATTCTTCTTTTTCATCTGACTATTTTTTAAGATGTGATTTTTTGGATTTTGGATACTTATAGGATGAATTTCTGTTACGAAGAATATCTAAGAACACTGCCAGACATATAAATTACCTTTGTGTGAAATCTGCAAGAGATACGCTCAGCTATTTCGAAACCTATGAGGAAAGAACACACACACACACACACACACACACACACACAGTCACTTTTATATAAGAGTGAAAATAACTATTAAGTTGTTCATAATGTTTGTGCCGATTTTTATTAGTTCATCAGTCGTTCTTATAATATACTCACATTACGGTTATAGTATACATGAAGTTATCACTTGAGAAAAAAAAAGTTAAAATTTAATTAATTTGTATTAATTTTAGAGCTCATTTGAAAATGAAAAGGTTGTTAAGACCGATTTAGACGCTTGATATTTTTTCTATTTCGTGTTGATCTCTAGTAGTTCATGTATTGACACAATATGTCAACGCCGGTCAACAACAAATTTTTTGTCTGCGTTTTTTTCAGCTGATATAAGACGAATCTGATGTGCTGAGCCCAAAAAATCACATTGGTTTTGCTCAATCAGGTCAAGTTTTTTTTTTTTTTTTTTTTTTTTTTTAGCGATGGCCACATTTGTTTTTACGTTTTTGTTCAGATGTATGCATGAGTGTGGAGCATTCTAGAAGTTGGTGGCGGTAAAACGCCATGTCAAATGATTGTTTTGATTGAAAATGATTATTTTAATGACAAGAAGTATTCAGGTCTGATAGTTTTAGGTTATTATGTCGAAAAGGGATTAGTTTGATGTCATAAAACCTTGAAATCTACCAAAAATTTAGTAGATCAAAACTAGCGTTAATGGAGCAGCCGCCCCAGGAAGTGTATTGGAAAGTCCATACACGTATGTGCGGGTGTTTTCACTTCATATGTGTTGCAGAATATTTGCATTGTCGTGCTAAATATGAAACACGGTGGGTTGTGGTGGTACCAATTTATGACAGATTTGTACCCATTTTTGTGATTAACAGATATGATATACTCGCATTTCCGGTTAGCACGTACTGCAAACTATTTCTAGAGACAGTTACAAATTATTTGATCTTTGCTAATTTTGGCGCTTTTTGAAAATGGAAGATTGTAGAAGCCATTATATAAGAATGTGCAACATGTTTTTTACACAATGTCAGTGAACTTTTTGTATTGAAAAAAAAAAAGCTTACTAATCAATTAAAAAAATACAATCTTTACAAACTTTGCAAATGATTGTTTACATTTTATTACGCAAAAAAAAAAGGTCAGAATTTCTACTTACCAACCTCACAATTCGCATGAAGTCCTCTTAATGTAACTCGCTGCACAGGCTATGAATGACTCGAGAGTCATCTTTATATCAAACTTAGGCGAGTGCATTGTGGTATCCCAGGAGGTGTCCAGTGAGAGCACGTACACACTGTTCTAGGGCACTTTCGCGCATGCCTGTCACACTTTAAAAATATAAAATTACTTTTGATAGTGATCCTGAGGAATTCAACTTTACTAAACATGGCTTTCGCCACTTTCTGGTTGTCAGTTGAGACATAGAAGGAGGAATGAAGAAACAATACTCCCAAAGGAGGGGACATCACTGAAGACCAAACTTATCGCCTCCCAAGCTTTGCTCCAACTAGTAAGAAGCAATGGGTGGTTGTAAACCGGATCAGAACAAGACACAACAGGACTGCAGTAAACAAGCACAGGGGGAGACAAATAGACTCCCCAATCTACCCAAAGTACAAGGAAGCCCCCCCCCCCCACCTTCCCAAGACACAGACCACCTGATCCTTCACTTTCCAGTCATCTGACTGGAAGGAGGCTATGCGACAGCTCATCTATCTGAAGATAATTTCTCAGATTGGCTAAAAAATAGGAGTATAGAAGTTTACTCATGCTACTACTAAATGCTTGCCTGGAAAGTTTATGCCAATTTGTAGTACCTATTTACGATGCCTCCCCACAGATACTACACTTTGATCTTGACCAAAAGGCCAAGCAAGTATGCCAATTTGTAGTAATTCCTCTTTCGAAACGTTATAGCATTTCAAATTGTTGACAGATATAGTTTACTTATATTTCCGGTTGGAGTATACTTCAAACTAACTTTTGAGAAAGAAAGTTTAAAGAAAAATTAACTTATATTAATTTATTTATCGCGGGCTATTATTCTCATCTTTAGTAGTTGTTGTTTCACAACGTTTCGGCCAACTATTCGTCTGGCCTTCGTCAGGCGGTAACCATGACGGATAGGAACTTCGAATCTCCTAACTGCATTCTCAGCAATCACTGCCGAGGCCCGTGGCGCAGTTGATAGAGATGTTGAATCTCTACAGTTCCAGATGATGACTGTCTGAAAATAGCGGTTTCAATCCGACCCAAAACCGGCCAGAGGCTTACTTGGCTAAAAAAACGTAGTGAGCAGTGATTGCTGAGAATGTAGTTAGGAGATTTGAAGCTCCTATCCGTCACGGTTACCACCTGTTGAAGGCCAGAGGAATAGTAGGCCGAAACGTCGTGAAACAATAACTAATAAAGATGAGAATAATAGTCCGCAATAAATAAAATTAATATAAATAATACTCATCTCAATAATGAACTCCAATTAAAATAAAAATTAACTTGTACTAATTTTGGAGCCCGTTTAAAACGTAAGATTGTAAGACGTATTTTATGGATTTGATGCTTGTCTACTTTCATAAAAGCAGAAATACCTCGTAAACAACGGGAATATATTCAGCATTTTAGCTGATAGAACCACATAAAATGGGTTCTCACGTTTTAGAGTTGCAGATGTCAGCCTTATTATTAAGAATGCTCGGGCAGACTACTTTCTACAGACGACGACCAAATAAAAAAAGTAATTGATAATAACTCACATTAAGCAACACAACAACTAGCAGAAAGACTTACCATATTAAAATCCACCATTCCATAAGGATTTGATTAAATATTTAATTGCATATATATGCATTAGTGATGGGACGATTCCAATATTTTTCCCGATTCTGATACAATTACTGATTCTTTACCAAATTTCAAATTGTGATACAATTACCAATTCCGAGTCTGATCCTTTATAAATCTCTAAATATTTAACTACAGAAATTTAACTACAGAGTTGATATTTTCTTCCAATTACTGTAAAAACATGTTAAATGTGCAGATATTTTCTCAAATGTAAAAATATATTTGTGGGGATGATCTATTAATTTTAGTTCAACTATTAGTTTAAAATCAATAAATATTTATTATTTTATCATTACTACCAGCAGTGGAAGATTTTACTTTAAACAAAATCAAATAAAAGTACAATTAAAAGAATCGTTTTGGGCATTGGAAAATAGGCCTAAATTGTTCCAATTCCAATACAAATTCCGATACCGATTCCAATACCATAAAATTCTGATTTTTCTGGTTCCCAATTCCGATTAATTGTCTTCACACCAATATATATATATATATATATATATATATATATATATATATATATATATATATATATATATATATACAGTTCTGGTCAAAATCATAAGACCACTTAAGAAAGTAAGCATTTACGCATATTATCGAATTTTTAATCAAACAAATAGTTGAAACCATTGCCAAAAGGGAAAATATGATGGAAAAAAATGAAATCTGCTTCATTCGAAACTTTAACCCTGATCTAATAATTATTTTTTAAAAAACAAACATTTTCACCTGGTCAAAATGATAAGACCACTTTAATAAAATCGGCTAGTTTTGAAAAAGTGAATACGAAAAGCTTTCTATGTTACTAAAAGCAACTTGTTAGTGGATAAAAAAACATCTTACTAAATTATAAATGGCAAAAGGGAAACCATTATCAGAGTTTGAGAGAGGAAGGATCTTTGAGCTTAATAGGAGTGGACTCTCCCATAGATCCATTGCAAACGAAGTGAATCGTAGCAAAACGGTCATCACAAATTTTTAAGAAATCCAGATCAATATGGGCACAAAAAGAGTCCAGGTCGACCAAAAATAAATAACCCCATCACTGGATCGCTGTATCAGAGGAAGTTTAAAAAAAAACTCCAGTATGAGCTCAAGTCGATTGAGAAGCCAAACAGCAGCAGAATGTAGTCCTAAAACCATCAGAAGGCATCTGAAAATGAAGGGTTTCAATCATTTAAAGCGATTGCAGAAACAACGTCTTCTTGAACAGCACAAAACTAACCGACTTTAATATGCCACCAAATACCAGACTTGAGATGAAGAGAAGTGGGAAAATGTAATTTTCTCCAATGAGAAAAAGGTTAATCTAGATGGTCCAGATGGATTTCAGCACTATTGGCATGATAAAAATTTGCCCAAAGAGACTTTTTCAACTCGGCATAGTGGAGGAGGGTCTTTAATGATCTGGGGTGCTTTCTCGTCAGCTGGGACCCTAAAGTTGCAAGTAGTGAAAGGCCGGCAAATATCATTGAAGTACATTTCAATGCTTGAAAATGCTTCTATCAGGACTGAAGGTCGACGTCTGTGTGGAAGAAATTGGATTTTTTCTTTTTTGGACAAGCATGAGAATACTTTTCTTCAAATAATATAGAATTGTTAGATCATCCAGCATGTTCTCCGGACCTCAATCCCATTGAAAATCTTTTGGGATGGATGGTAAAAGAAGTGTTCAAGGATGGAACCCAGTATAATTCGATAAAGGAACTTTCTGATTCAGTTTTCACTACATGGGATAAAATTCCTTCGCAACTGATAAAAAACTTAGTCGCAAGCATGCCGAAGAGAATTTTTGAAGTAATTCGTAATAATGGAGGCTATACTAAATACTGAGACCCTTTTTAGTAATTTATAATTGCCTTTTGTAAGATGAATTATCAGTGGTCTTATCATTTTGACCAGGTTAAAATGTTTGTTTTTTAAAAAATAATTATTAGATCAGGGTTAAGGTTTCGAATGAAGCAGATTTCATTTTTTTCCATCATATCCAATCTTGCATGTTGAATATTGTGTTACTTTCAGACATAATAGAAGGCTCTTATCGTTCTTGGGATTTGTACACATGGTCTGCAACAAAAAAAGAAAACCGGTTTTTATCAAACGGAAATGGAATCATGTCGTTTTTTCTTGGGTAACAATTTTATCGTTCTACCTTGTAGTTACTATCTTTCTCCTCAAAGAAAACTCTGCATTACTTTCTGCATAAAAGGAAAGAAGCTTATTATATAGCAACCACTAGACGGAACGGTCGTGATAAAGAAAAATGGAAAGCATGTAAAAGACCAGCACGGATAAACACCCGCATGTATAAATGCAGGGCTTTATATTGCGAGTGGAACAGTCGCATTTGTGAGTGATTTTTCAAAGTGGCGACTAGAAATATTGAAACCCTTATCTTTTAGCGAATGTATTTCTTTTACTGACAATTTTCCAAAGCTCACTACTCAGTGAAATATGTCTTTTCAAATTTATAATAAAATGAAAAAAGTTAAATTATTTAAACAATAAAAGTTTAATAGAACAATATACTCTCTCCTTTTTATTAACGAAGGCTGTTTAAAAAAAATATCTGAAAAAATCAGAATGTGTATACCTTCAAGTATTAACATAAAACTTGTTGAACATTTAGAATTACACTTATTTTAAAAAAATGTAGAAAAAATCTTTATGATGTACATACTCGTCACAGAACGAAGATGTCATATTCTAAAAATCATGTGGATTTGGTTAATAAACGAAAATATTTAGTTGTCAAAGGTTAACTAAATATAAATTTGTCCATAGATCCCTGGAATGAATAATTGATTTTTGCTGTTGACAATGTTACACTAACTGGCAACACGTTTCGCACTAACATATACATACATATTAGTGCAAAAAGTGTTTTTTTGTCTTGAATTGTCTGAAGCATTATGCAAAGTCATATTTTCTAAAATTATAGATTAGTATCTTTTAAGAAATCGTAAATGAAGTTCCATTGACAATAGATTGGTTTTTAAAAAATTGTCTTTTGCATTTAAAATTTTTTTTATCTCTTTATAAATTTGATTCAAAGCAGTTTAGACAGCTTTTCAAAAATCTTTCAAATTTCTTGACAAGAAAATTGATTTCGTTAAAAAAAAAAGAGACATTAGAAAATTTGTTCTTTTTAACAGAGTGATTTTTCTTTGATCGATTACAAAATCGATTCTCATTTTTTGGGCGAGAATTCATTTTTGCTTTTTAATGTTAATGTGGTAAAAAAAAATTACTGTTTTACTTAATTTTTTTTTATTTCAACTTCGTAATCAGTCCGAAAACTTGAAGATTTTCTGCCTGGCTATTGACATTTAACGTTTATTGCTAATTCACTGACGTCATTAATTTTTAGATGGAAAAAAGGAAGAGAACCATTGCATTATGTTTTTAATACTTTGTGCCATTTTTTTACTTGTGTCATTTCACTTATGTCATTTTTACTTGTGCCATTTTTACTGATGCCAATATTACTAAAAAAGATGTGTCCCTTAACCCTCTAAGTTCATGGGGGTGCTGCATTATTGCATGCAGCGTGTCTTGGGCAAGAATAGCTTGGCAGCACCCGTCCCTTTCCAGGCTTTGAGCACATATGGCATCTGATATTACCAAATGGTCACCTATTTTAGTATTGGTCAACCTCAGCGTTGCTTAACCTTTGGTGATCTAACAGAAACCAGTGTGTCAACGTGATAATCCCATATTACTGTATGACAATAAAGTTTATTACATAAAGGACAATTGTGTAAGTGCTTGTATGTGTGTGTGAGTGTGTATGTGTGTGTTTATATGTCCAGCTAAAAGTAAAAAAACTACAAAACAAAGACCCACAAAGTTGGTATATTCTTGATTGGTGTTGCCCCGGATGAAAAATATCTAAAACTTGGAAAGAAATTATTTATTTTTGGAGAGTCAACTGGGAAGAAGCGATTTTTCCATGTTATTATGTACTATTTCTGAAAGGTTGGTTTGATTGGTTTGTTTTACGGCATATCAACCCTTCTCAGCTTATTTAATGTCGAATCCAGTACTTTTGGTAAAACGTTTTATGTTTAAAGTTGTTTATATCTTCCAATATTTATTCACTGCGTTTGGTTTGGTTGTTTTGTATCGAGAAAAGGGGAAAAAGAAAAGAGGGAAAGGGTGGGCTATTGTTTTTGGTTTTTGGTTTTGCAGAACATCATTAAGTTTTGCAAAAGGGAATATAAAAACAAAAAACAATCAATACTAGGTGCATTTTATCTTAGGAAGCCAATATTTTCAGACAGCCTGATCTGATAGCATCAGCTATTTTGAAAGAAAATACAGCCTAATTCTAGAAGGAATCTATTGTATAAAGAAGAGTTGTATGTATGTATGTATGTATGTATGTATGTATGTATGATGTATGTGTGTGTGTGTGTGTGTGTGTGTGTGTGTGCGTGCATTCAACTAGAGAGTAATGGGCTGGGTGGAAAAAAAATAAGAGTTTGAGTGAAGGAGAAGAACACGGAATGGAGAAAGACAGAAATATAGAAAGATGGAGGGAGATAAAAGTTTTAATGGAAACTAGCAAAGAGACCCAACGTTGCCCGAGGTTGAATGAGTATCAACAAATGTTTTACACGTCCATATTTTTATTGTCATAGAAATCAGTGAAAGTGGCCATTTTTCAATCAAATTGGAAGGAAACTTCACGCGCATCCTCAAAGTGACTGATATTTTTGCACTGTGGAGAACCTACTATTGATCTTATTAAAATATTTTTTTATATATAACGGCTTAAATTAAAGTTAAAAATGCAAAAATCAAGTATCATGGTTCAATTGCGCTCTAAATAGAAACATTCATTTCGAACACACCCGTTTCATACTGTTGATTTTATATGCTGGGGCTTTCTGCTTGTGCAGTGATAATGGCTTGAATTTACATTTAAAATGAAAACACAACTACCATGGTTCCATTGTGCTTTAAACAGAAACATCCATATCAAAGAAGCTACTGTTGATTTTTATGTGCTGGGCCTTTCTGCTTATGTGGTAATAAAACTTTTCAAATGCACTTGTGACGTTAGATTATATAAGGTGGTAACTTTGGTAAAACTCGCCTTTTCCTCCTTTCATTGGATTAGTTCGATTATAGATTATCGATACTTATCAAAGACATTCCAATACAAAACCTATATAAGAACACTACCAGACACATACAGTACATTTGTTTGAAATTTCATAAAAATCGACCCAGCCGGTTTGGAATCCATAGGGAACGAGCTCTCTCTCTCACACACACACACACACACACACACACACACACACACACACACACACATATATATAGATAGATAGATTGTTACATTTTTTGTCTTGTCTAACGTTTGTAACCATGATAGTTTGAATATAAAAATAAGCCCACAACCACCACCACCACCACCATCATACACAAACTGCAGCCAAATAAATATATCAGTGAATATCCATCGTCCTTTCCTCCATTAATTTCATTATGAAATTAAATTCTACCGTAATGCATTTCGGTCCTTTCATACACCAGTAAACTGTAAGCTATTCCATCGTTTCATTATATTGAAAATTAAATGCTAGCTCCCTGTCTTCAACAGACACACACATCGTGGCCAAACAAGCAAGTCAGTGATCCCCCCCCACCTCCCATCCACTCAATAACTTTTTAGCATGAATAAAAGCTTAGGATTTTGTGTTAAAAAGAGTCTTTCCAGTCAATTTACTTCCGGGATTTGCGATTCTTGGTTTCCTCAATTTTCCCGGGCAACACCGGGACATGGGTCCTGCTAGTTTACCATAATTTCTCACTAGTATTAGCATTAGCATTCTTTGCCTTTAAATCATGCACACACAAGTTGTATCTGTAGTGTTTGTTTTTTTGTTTTTTTTCTATGACTCTTTAAATAAATCTGTTATATAAAAAAGTAACATTGGCGTCCGAATAATTCAATTGAACTTCGGTGATACTTTTAAAGGTTAAGGGTCGTCGGATTAGAAGTCAATGAAACCACGTGACTTCCGACTAAGAAATTGTGTTCTTTTTACTGGCGAGATTTCAAGGATGAAGAATGTGCCTGGTTGCTGTTCTCAATGTAAGCCAACGTGCATGATGTGACTCTCTCTCTCTCTCTCTCTCTCTCTCTCTCTCTCTCTCTCTCTCTCTCTCTCTCTCTCTCTCGCATACGAAAATAATTTGTCTCTTTGACTGTTCGTCTATGTTTTCCTTGTTTTCATTTTTTTTTTTTATTTTTGCAATTTAATTTACATGGAAAAATAGAGTTTGTTTAAAAACAATGTTTGGAAAATTTTTAGAGTGCGTACTCCCCTATAAAAAGAAAAAAATATATCTTCCTCACATTTTGAGTTTTTTTTTTTTTTTAGTTCAAGGACAAAATGTGACACAAGGTGGAAGTCACGAAACCACATGATTTTCTGGAGAAGCGTTTCTTTCTCTTAACTGGCGAGATTTCAAGGAGTAAGGATATGAGTATTTGGCTGATGTCCCCAATGGAGGACATCCGGTGTTGCTCTCTCTCTCTCTCTCTCTCTCTCTCTCTCTCTCTCTCTCTCTCTCTCTCTCTCCCTCGTTTACAAAAATAACCTGTCTCTGTGACTGTTTTTTGTTTTATTTTTTACTAGCTTTGATGTCCGGCGTTGCCCGGGTTTTAGGAGGTGTGTGTTGAGCAAAAAAAAAAAAAAAGAAATGTGGTAGTTGGCAGGCATGCTTGAATCCATACCACGAAGGAGGATAAGAACGTGGGGAAAAAAGTGACGTCTTTGTTGTTGCGCCCATCGCCAAACCGGAAGAGACGTAGGTTTAAATTAAGGTTAGTCAACTGAAACAAGAGAAAATGACTTTCCAAAATATCGGCGAAAAAGCGACCCCTCCCTGTAGAAAAGTGCCCAGTTGAGGGTGAAGGAATAAATGTTTTCAACCAATTTTTCAATATTTGTCGTCCAAAGGGTCGAGCTTCAAAACAATACTGATCTAGTGGGAATCCGTCGCCTTTGTTGAAAGTTTTAGGCAGATACATACATACATACATACATACATACATAGATACATACATACATTTAAACAGACAGTTGAGATTTATATGACAGATGTTTTGCTATGTCTGGTTTGACCAACGTGTGTAGTGATACGAATAACAGGGACGTGCCCAGGGTGATAAAAACAAAGTTTCTGGCTACAGTTATGGTCTTTGGTGTGGTTTCATGTGAGGGTCACATTATGCCACCTCATATCTTCAAAGTCGGCTTGAAACTCAACCCCAAAGTGTACCTGGACATGCTGAACAGTATGGTTACCCCCTGGTGCAATCAGGTGGCCACTGGCAAACCCTGGGTGTGGCGGCAGGACTCGGCACCGGCCCACAAGTCCAAAAGAGACCCAGGCTTAGATTCAGAAGGAGTGCTACGACTTTGTACTCTTCTCTCACTGCACCCCTCCTACCTCGACCTGGACCTGCTGGACTACTTCGTCGAGAACATCACCAAACATGATCTCCCACAACACCAAAGCCAGCCTGATCGCCGTCATCCGCCGGGTATTCGCCGAACTCCTGCCGGCGTGTGTGGAAGAAGTATGGTCTCAGTTCTGGACTCGTATCAAGGCGCTTATTGAGACTGAATGCGGCTACATTGAATCGATTTCAGCTCTACTACAAAATCAAGTTATCAGAATTGATTTTTTTTTCAATAAAAGTTTTAAAATAAAGCTGTAGTGTTGTTTTCTTTTAGGGTGACAAATTTATCGTTCCACCCAGTAGTACTGTCCAGGCTTATCGTAGCTTAACTTTAGCGATCTAAAGAGACCAGTGTGTCAACTTGATTATGCAGTTTTAAATAAATTTTTATTAAAAGCTGAACGTTGGTGTTCGAGTAGTTTTGTGTTCATAGACAATCAACAACTTGGGTTCGACGATTGACACGACGGATGTATAAACACTGTGTACGGATTTCAAGCGGAAATGCGTCAATTTAATTAGCACAGTTTCTTTCGTTTTGCTAAACTTTGTTGAGGATTGAGAAAACATTAATTACCATCTCTCGAAGTTGATTCTGTTGAGTAGGCGTATCATTTTGAAGGGCCCTAATCTTGAACAATCTTGAAATAGAATAATGAAAGCGTTTACGAAATAGCTTCCATGCAAATAATTGCAATTTCCACTTCAGATAATGAAACTAAGTTCAATATCATTCTAGCGGAATGAAAACCAAAGCACATTTATTTTTAATATTTGAATACCACATTGTTATTCTGTTTGTATATAATTGTACTCAAATGTATAAAAACGTTTAAACACTTCCTATCGTTTAGATGAACCATAAAACGCCAGTAAATTAAGTTATTATGTTCATACGTGTTTATTTAAATAGCCATTGAAGATATTAACGATTTCTTCTCTCGTTGGTCTAATGGATAAAGCTGACAACTATCAACTCGATGATTATAGGTTTGATTCCTGGCTAGGGAGAGGTACTAGTCTAGTCGCAACGAAAAGGCTGTGATACAGCAAATCAGTCCGTTTGTTGATGATGATATATATATATATATATATATATATATATATATATATATATATATATATACGAGCAAACAGTTAATAAAACGTTAAAAAAACACTTTGAAATGAGTTAAAAACATATTTAATCTGAAAAGGAAACACTAGATAAGTGGATAGTCCTTAATCCGCGGAGTTTCGAAGAAATACTTTCCTTCTCATCAGAGGGTAGGAATTAGCAAAATGCGGGATCGGATTTTGCATGCAAAAGTATTTGATGAAACAACAATTAAGTCAAAGATCTTACTTGAAAACAAAAAGTAAGATCTTTGTCTTAATTGTTGTTTCTACAAATACTTTTGCCATCATATATATATATATATATATATATATATATATATATATATATATATATATATATATATATATATATGATGGCCTAACGAAAGGAAAACAATTACAACTTCTCTTCTGATTTCGGATTTTGTAATCATGCCCCTATTACTTTATTTTCTTTTAAAGTTGATGAGTTTTTTTTTCTTCTGATGAGTTAAAAAGGGCGGAATAAATTCAAAAAATTGACATAACAATCACATGAATGATTCAGTTGCTCTCAAGAACTGCATTTAAACGTACTTAAAGAAATAAACGGTAAGTTGATGAACATCTTGAAATTTGGAATATAGACTTTTGTCATTTATTTGTTTATGCTCTGTAGTTACATCGAGCTTCAATTAAAGGACATATAAATGAAAGGTGAAATATAATTGAATAAACATATTTCTCCCATAAACATACATATATATATATATATATATATATATATATATATATATATATATATATATATATATATATATATATATATATATACCTACTTACATTATATATTACAAACAACACTCCTCACATACATCAATATTGTTTTCTCATTAATTTATTTTGTTCCTAATGTAACTATCGCAAGATGTCGCAGTCGCATCCCCATTATGTTGCGTAGCATCTTCTCTGCTCTTCTGATGAGAAGCATTAGGCTTCAAAATACCATGCTATAAAGAGTTCCCCCTTACCCAACACCCCTAATTGATGTATCACCCTTATTAAATAAATGAATAAACACACACACACACACACACACACACACACACACACACACATATATATATATATATATATATATATATATATATATATATATATATATATATATATATATAGTTTTTATACCTTCATTTTCTCTCTTTATTGATTTCTATATAAGCTCCAAAACAATTTGTTGAGCTTTGTATTATCCCTAGTAGTCTCCCCTGAAAGAATTGATTTTATTCTCTTCCTTTAACTCCCCCATTTATATATATTGCATGTGTATTTAGGTATCAATTTTTATTTAAGCAAACATTGTTAAAGTAACAGCAATATCTGCTTAATTGTGCCTTATATATATATATATATATATATATATATATATATATATATATATATATATATATAATCCTATAAAAGTGAACGTGTGTGTGTGTCTATACGTGTGTGTGTGTGTGTGTGTGTGTGTGTGTGTGTGTGTGTGTGTGTGTGTGTGTGTGTGTGTGAGTACATTTCCCTACGCAATAACTCTCTTAATTTTCAGTTTACAGACTCAAAATTTGATATACAGGGTACTGAGATTTGGGAAAATCTTTGTGATCGATTTTCAGCCAGAAATTTGGCTGTTAAGGGGTCAAAGTTCAACGATTTGACCTTTGAAAACTCTACCAAACTCCTCCGACAATTTTGGGTATAAATACTTGAAATTTTAGATATAGCTTCCTTGGACATGGATCTAACTTAATAAATTGATTTGAGCCCTAAACAATAAATGTTAAGGGGTTATAATAGGGGTTAAATGTTAAACAAAAATTGACCTCTGCGGTCTCTTCCAAATTACTCAGACAATTTCTGGTCTAAACATTTGAAATTTTACATAAAGAGTATTCAGAGATAGGACAAGCTTTTTAATCGGTTTGGGTCGAAAATTTTTAGTTACCTATATATAAATGTATGTATGTATGTATGTTTGCATGTCTGCTTAAAACTTTCCACAGAGGCGACGGATTTTACCAACATCAGTATCGTTTTGAAGTTCGTCCTTCAGACGACAAATATCGAAAAATTGGCTAAAAATATTAATATTTTCACTTTCAACTGGGAACTTTTCAACGGCGGTGTGGGGGGGGGGGCGCTTTTTTCGCCGATATTTTTTAAAGTCATCCTCTCCTTTCGATCGTCTAGCCTTAATTTAAACCTACGTCACTTCCGGTTTGGCGATGGTAATAAGAGCAAAGATGTCAGGTTTTTTTCCCGTTCTTTTCCTCCTTCATGGTACGAGTTCGAGCCTGCCTTCCTACTACCACTGTTTTTTTTTATTTGCTCAACATACATCTCCAAACACCCGGGCAACGCCAGGTTGAAATGCTAGTATATATATATATATATATATAGTCATCCACACACAGTACTGTTTCGCTGTATCACAGCTCATAAGTGAGATTAGACAAGCATCTACCTCGCCAGGATCGAAACTCGACGCCCAAACGACAATCGGAGCTTCTAGCTGTTAAGCTAATCAGCTAGGCATAATTAAGCAGATATTTTTATTATTTTAATATCTATCTATACTCCTATAATTTTTTTTTTTTTTTTGTGTATTGATATTCATATTAAAACCCCTTTTTTCTTATTTATTTTAAAAGAAAATACAACTTTGTTATACATGAGTCGTGGAATTGCATTCATCTGCAAAAGATCTAGCTAATTTGCATATTCTTTTAAACATTCATGTTAATTAATTCTCTATTAGTTTTATTTTCGGTTTTCTTATGAAATGATCATCTTTAATTAACTATTACGTGTAATTATATTCATGAAGATATTCTACATGATTTATACTTGCGTAATATTTGTGTGAAAAGGTTATAGTAAATGCAAACCTGTTTCTTTTTTTTTTTTACAAGGTGGTAACCACTTATCAAGGCCTGGAAGCCACTCAGGGATAAGGGTTATTGTAAGTACAGTACGTTAGTGTGGAGATTTAATAAAGTGTCTACTTAAGGGGGCGGTTCATCAGGAATTTCTTTGCGTTGGACTTGAAGACATCCGGGTTGTAGTCAGGTGGGAAGCAGGCAGAGTTCCACAGGCGTACAGTTTTAAGAAAGAAGCTTTGTTCATGGAATCTACGTTTTGATTTAGGCATAGATAAAGAGTGGGGAAAGTTTTTGACAGTGGATTCAGCTAGACGGGTGTTTCGTTAAGGCATTTGTTGAAAAGTTTGGCTAGAACTAGAGCAACCTCAGCGGAGCACTTTTTTTAATAGTACGGCTGGGATGAGATCAGGTCCACATGCTTTTGAGGTGTCTAGGTTTTTTTATGATATCATGTACCTGAAAAGGAATGCAGGTGTTACCCAGGGATTGATTTTTTTTTTTTTGTACACACAGGCATCACCACATTATCAAGGCCAAGAGGCCACTCAAGGATAAGGGTTAAAGAGTGGGGTATATATATATATATATATATATATATATATTTCTTTAAAAAATTTTGTTTACGAAACTCCTCTGTCAGTTTTTGGTCTACAGACATAAAACTTAATATATCGGGTATTTAAACTCATATGAAACTTTATACTTGGGCTTTAGCCGGGGAAAATCGGTGCAAAAGGGTGAAAATTAAAAGAAAAATGGAGTTTGCCATGTGAAGCTCGAACGACGGCATTACGAATATGCATGCATGGCGTAATAGCTATTGATTCATGTTTTAATTTTTAACCTTGCAGCAAACATGTCTTCATAGCTCAGCCATTAATGTCAAAGGAAAATGTAAATCGTAAGCTAAACGTTTTGGTTTCGATTCTCGGTGGAGGTGCGTGAGTAATTTTTTAAAAACTTTTTACATCATTACTATGTATTTGGTTCAATCTAATCAAAATATCATATTTAAGCATATTTTATGACCGGATAATATATATATATATATATATATATATATATATATATATATATATACTAGCAAAAGTACCCGTCGTTGACTGGGTTCAAAAACAACCTACACAAAATGGACTCTGATTTATGAAAGTATGATAGGTTATGAAAAGGAAGGGTTGTAAAGAGATAGCTTCAAATTTGGGGGTATCAAGACCAAAGCGAAATATGATGAAAGTAAAAGTAAAATAGATAAACCCCATAATTTATTATACGATACCTGTTCACACTGAAACACTTATCACAATATTCTGTGGATCTATATTAAAAACCCTTGTTAAACTTTGTGACATATTTCCATTCTATGGGAGTCAGGCGCGAACAAACACCCCATAATTTAAATTATACCATATTTCTTCAAACTGAAACATAATTATCAAAGTATACTTACGCAGATAGATATGAAAAGTCTTTATTAAAGTTTGTGCCTATTTCCATTCTATGGAGGCCAGGCGCGAATGCAGACCCCACAATTTTATTATACCATCCCTATTTAAGTTAAAACATACTTATGTACATCTATATCAAAAACACTTGTAAACGTTTTTTTTAATTTTTTATTTCCATACTTTGTGGACCAGGCGTGAACGCAGACCCCACTATTTTAATGAACCACCATTCTGCCAGATCAAACATACCCATTCCTGTGTCTCGATACATCTTCTATCATTAAATGTAATCATTTTTTAAAAATAGTCAACCATATAGGAGCCTATTCTTGACCACATACACACACTCACACATTCAGCTTTATATATATATATATATATATATATATATATATATATATATATATATATATATATATATACAAACATTGTAAAAGACAACAGAAATATTCTGTTTTGTAACATCTTTTTTTATTTTTTCAATTTTTCGTATTATTTTTTTGTATATACATCGAAGGTATGGATGTATGGTCTAGGCATTTTTTTCTTCTCAAAAAATCCGCGGTTTTTAACTTTTTACCTTCTTGTATAATCATTTACACATTGTCAGGAATGTGTGTGAGATGCTCAAATGGGAATTATGGGAAGATTTATTTCACCCAACTACTATTTAAATAAATCTTTCCATAATTCCCAGGTATTACAAAACAACAACAAAAATGGTATTATTACAAAACAGAAGCTTTCTGTTGTCTTAAACAATATCTGTCTTAATGAAAAAATGCTGCTTAAATATATGCAATATATATATATGTGTGTGTGTGTGTGTGTGTGTGTGTGTGTGTGTGTGTGTGTGTGTGTGTGTGTGTGTGTGTGTGTGTGTGTGCATAAATCAATTGTGTTACAAAAGCAACAATGTCATGAACAATTACTTTCAATTGCAAGCAACAAACAAAATATGATTTCCCCTTTCAAAATAATCCCTGGATACACAAAGCACTAAGTGAATTGGTACATAATTTAAGCAAAGAAACGATTACAGATTATGTTTGTAACCTTCCACACATTTTAATAAATTGTATAATTGAATTAAGGTGTCTTTTCCCAATGGTGCATTGCTAAAACCTAAACCAAAAAAGATCATGAATGTCTTAATCACTTTTCCTACCTTAGCTCTCTTTTTTTTTTTTTAATCAATTTATGGCAACTGATAGTCCCAGGTGGTCGCCCATCAAAGTATGGAGAGTTTCAGAATGATTGAAATCTATTCAAGCTTTGTTCTATGATTAAATATGATGGCCAAATAATGATAGCATTGATCTTATGCTTATCTAACCTATTGTGTCACTTACATGGACTCTTCCAAACACTAAAAAACATAGGGTGGAACATTCGTCACCTTAAAGAAAACAACACTACAGCTTTATTTTAAAACTTTTATTGAAAAAAAATCAATTTTTTTTTTTTTTTTTTTACACAGTGATCACCACTTATCAAGGCCCGGAAGCCACTCAGGGATAAGGGTTATTGCAAGTACATTACGTTAGTGTGGAGATTTGATGAAGTGTTTAATTAAGGGGGCGGTTCATTAGGAATTTGTTAACATTGGACTTGAAGACATCCAAGTTGTAGTCCGGAGGGAAGCAGGCAGACGGAACAGAGTTCCACAGGCGTGCAGTTCTAAGAAAGAAGCTTTGTTCATGGAATCCGCATTTTGATTTAGGCACAGATATAGAGTGGGGGAAATTTTTCACAGTGGATTCAGCTAGACGGGTGTTTTTCGTGAAAGATTGGCGAGGGGGGACCAGAGATTGGAGTTCAGACGAGCACCTGCCATGGAAATAACGATAAAACAAGGATAGGCTCGCAACGTCTCTTCTGTGGGAGAGAGGTTGCAGGGTAGAGAAAAGGGCATCCCCCACTAAGCCATGGAGTCTATTTTGTACTCTGTCAAGGCAGCTAACTTGATTATGTAGTAGAGCTGACATCTATTCACCATAGCCGCCTTCAGCCTCAATCATTGCCCCAATACAGGTTCGGAACTGGGAGCATGACTTTTCCAGAAGCACTATTGGAAACTCAGTAAATACTCAGCGGATGGCAGCGATCAAGCTGGTTTTGCTGTTTTGGGAGGTCATATTGGTGATGTTCTCGACATATGACGAAACGAAGTAGTCCAGCGGGTTCAGGTCAGGAGAGGAGGAGAGGGCCATTAAGCGAAGAATACAAAGTCGTAGCACTCCTTCTGAGGCCTTTTTTGACTTGTGGGCCGGTGCCAAGTTCCGCTGCTACACCAAGAGTCTGCCAAAAGTAAAGTTTGTAAGCAGTATCACTTAAAGAGGTTTCTAGTTCATTGTAACTGGCTGACTGAAACATGCTCATGAATGTGTAGTGACATATTAATGCTTATGTAAAACAAATAAAAGTATATTTCGCTCTACTTTGGTATTGAGTACTCTTGCAGTAACCTTGTTAAGACTTCATTGTTTGCTTCATCTCTGGAACATATTAACCTAGAATTATATATATATATATATATATATATATATATATATATATATATATATATATATATATATATATATATATACTAGCAGGGGTGCCCGGCGTTGCTCGGGTGTTTGGAGGTGTATGCTGTGCAAAAAAAGCAAAAAAACAAAAAAAATGGTTAATTTTTTTAAACTTTGACCCCTATTATGACCCCTTAAAATTTATTGTTTCGGGCTCAAATCACTTTATTAAGTTAGATCCATGTTCAAGGAACCTAAATCTAAAATTTCAAGTGTCTAGACCCAAAATTGTCGGAGGAGTTTGGTAGAGTTCTTAAAGGTCAAATCGTTGAAATTTGACCCCTTAACAGCCAAATTTCTGGCTGACACTCGTCACATCGATTTTTCCAAATCTCAGTACCCGGTATTTCAAATTTCGAGTCTATAGACTAAAAATTGACAGAGTTATTGCGTAGGGAAATGTACACAGACAGACAGACACACAGACACACAGACAGACAGACAGACAGACACGTTCACTTTTATAGATATATATATATATATATATATATATATATATATATATAAAGAAAGTCAAATATCTTAATTTCAGTTGTATCTTATATATGTGTGTGTGTGTGGTTATCATTTTCAATTAAAATAAGTTCCCAGATTAATGAAAATGAAACATTATTAAATCTGACAGATAGACACTAAGATGATTACATACTTATGTTATCACAGGACTGCGTTCCTGCAGACTAAAACCCAGTCGTCTTCAAGTAAAATGTTTACAAAAAACTTGTCATAATTCGCCCCTATAAATGATTGTTATGGTGGTCTTCCCTGTTACGTCACCACATAGACCCTTACCGAGACTATGAATACTGATAATTGTAGTAACAACCAGAATCACTATTGACCAATTGGGAAACAGTCTCTGAAAACCAATTACTTCTGTACTGCCTGTAAATAAATACTCTTGTTAACTCTACCTCCTTGTTTTCTTATTGTATCACTTCTGATCAGGATATACATCCATACTATGTATGGATGTATATCCTGATCAGTGGTGATTATTTTACATCCGATTTTACAGGAAGGTGTTACCATCACCCCCAGGAACGTTTAAAGGTGGGGGGGGGGGGTACTAGGGGTGGCCAAGCACCTGCCCTTTTTACTCCTGTTTTAAAAATGCCCTTTGAAGAGGAATATATTATATAGACTTGAGCTCCACCGAGTCACCGTTTTTTTTTTTCAATTGAGCACCTGCCCTGAAAAAGTTCTCTGTGCATCACTGGTCATTCCACACACATTGCCCAGTAATCCCAAATGGTCATCCATCTGGTATTGATCAGGTTCAACGTACTTCACTTTGTTGATCTAACGAAAACTGGAGTGTTAATGTGATTATCTCATCTATGATAAATAAATATGACCATAAAAAGGTTGAAAAAAAAAATGTTTATGTATTTGTTATTCAGGGAAATTAGGTTACCTCCCTTGATTCATACGTACCCATCTTTAATCTTAGGAAATGCTATATGAAAAGTTGAATGAAAATGTAGTAATGTATGGTGAATTCGGTCAGAGGTAGGGTTCATCCATTAATTTATATTATGGCGATCTACCCTAATCCATCACAACATGGACTCTTCCCAGCACTATGAATAGTGATAGACACGGCATAATCACGTTGACACACAGGTTTCCATTAGATTACTCTAAGTCAAGCATCGTTGGGTTTGGTCAGTACAAAAATGGGTGATCATTTGGGAATGTCAGGTGCAGTACATGCTTCTCCACTTATCTCGACATTGTTTTTAGTCATTCTGCACTTCTTCATACTGGAATCAAGCAGTGCCGACTCAGGAGAGGAGTGGTAAGAGATTGCATAATTCTTGCTTCACAGAAAGAGTTACTATTGACCAATCTAGAAGCAGTCTCTGACAAACGGTTACATCTGTACTTTCTGTGGATGCATTCTCTTGATAACTCCATGTTGTCTTTTTTTATTTTTGAAAAAATTTATAAGGTTTGTCTAAAAAAAAAAAAAAAAAAACGGGACTGGTATCACTAATAATTTACTTCAATTCCAAATAACAGACTCCATTATGTACCCTTCAAACTATTTGTACCTTTCAAATTATTTATACCCTTCAAACTATTTGTACCATTCAAATTATTTGTATCATTCAAACTATTTATACCATTCAAATTATTTGTACCATTCAAATTATTTGTATCATTCAAATTATTTGTATCATTCAAATTATTTGTACCATTCAAATTATTTGTACCATTCAAATTATTTGTATCATTCAAACTATTTGTACCATTCAAATTATTTGTACCATTCAAACTATTTGTACCATTCAAACTATTTGTACCATTCAAATTATTTGTACCATTCAAACTATTTGTACCATTCAAATTATTTGTACCATTCAAATTATTTGTATCATTCAAATTATTTGTACCATTCAAATTATTTGTACCATTCAAACTATTTGTACCATTCAAATTATTTGTATCATTCAAACTATTTGTACCATTCAAATTATTTGTACCATTCAAACTATTTGTACCATTCAAACTATTTGTACCATTCAAATTATTTGTATCATTCAAACTATTTGTACCATTCAAATTATTTGTACCATTCAAATTATTTGTACCATTCAAATTATTTATACCCTTCAAACTCTTTATACCATTCAAATTATTTTTATCCTTCAAACTATTTGTACCATTCAAACTATGTATACCCTTTAAACAATTTATAACAGAATTGACGTCTCGAGTCAATATCGTTTTTTTTTTTTTTGTTTTTGTTTTTTGTACACATTTTCACCCCAACCAAGGCATATCACAACTTGAATGTAAGGGGCTACTAATTGGGACCATGATTAACAAGCTGTTGGTTTACATTACATTTGAATTTCTGCATATCAGTGAAGTCAGGGAACCAGGTAGCAGAAAGGGAATGTAGTCTAGCCGTTCGTGGGAATAAGCTATTAGAGTAGAAAGCTTTCTAGTATTTATGGACCTCAACAGTGAAGGGATTAGATTTTGTTGCTCTTCTTTCAAAGTAAGGGGTATTTCAGAATAGTTGAAACCAATTTAAGCAGATTTCATTCAATTATACATGATAGAAGGATAACGAATGCATTTATAAGGTTCGTCTGAAAAGTAACAGGACTGGAGTTAAAAAAAAAAATAATTATGAAAATCGTTCCAGACAAGGCATAAAGCTATTTAATGTAAGGAGCTAAAAAAATCAATATCACTTACACGTCAAAAAATTAGCCAATGATAAGTGTGAGATGGATAGAATCCAACCCAGCAAACAGCAATTTCCTCCCTTTGTCAGAAACATCGTTTATGAAATGTTAGAACTAAAGGATATAACAAGGGAAGGAAACAAGAAAGCAAATATCCACAGAGTTTTAGATTTGCATTTTTTTTTATTATTAAAATCTGGTTTTCGACAAACATTATTGATTTTACACAGACGTGGTGCAAAACTAATCTGTTCAGTAAATTAATTTTACTTGCCCTGGGACGGGTATTCTACTTTGCTTTTAAATTTTGACATTTGCAAAAAAGCAAACCAATCTAAGAATGAAGAGAGAATTTTATGTGTTCTTTAAGTGCAGATAAAGTGCTTTTTCATCTTGGTAGGCAATCACAACGAGGTAGCGTCTTGATAAACACACTGGTCTCCATCACACCGCCGGGTTGGTGTCAGGAAGACGTCCAACACATGCCAGCATGTTAAAAGGAGCATTACATGGATGATGATGATGATGATGATGCAAATTCCATGAGTACAGTTTCTTTCCTAGAGCTGCCCGTCTGTGGAACACAATACTGCGGAGCTGCTTTTCAGCAGACTATAACATTGGTCAGTTTCAAATCTAATGTAAATAAGTTCTTGCTGAGCCATCCTCTTAAATAATCAGACCCTACTAAAGTAGTACGGTACAATCATGTTGAGACACCGGTTCTCACCAGATCACCGAAGTTAAGCAATGTTGAGTCTGGCCAGTGCCAGATGGGTGACCATTTGAAAAGGCTAGGCGCTGTATGTACCTTCTGGGAAGGTTGGGCGTGGGGCCAGCATCCTCATCGCGAAAAAAAGAAGTTCTTGCTACAAAAGCATCTACAAAGTTGTAGATGGCCTATGGTCCTCCAGGGGTTCAAGGCTATGGATGGATGGACCCAAGTTCCACCATTACTGATCATTACGGTGTTATCACACAGTCTATGAGACACTCGTTTAACCCTTATCCCCGAGCTTGATAAACAGTAATCTTCTAGTAAAAAAAAGATGATGATGATGATGATGATGATGATGATGATGATGATGATGCTTTCTGTTCGTGTTTCTAGCTTGGAGTTTAATAGATTTTACATTAGCTGATCTAGTATGAGTTGGTTATTGGTCAGTGATGGGCTTCATTTGCTATTGTTCAAGTTTGGCTTCAGTCTTTATTTTCTTAACTGCTTCAGTTGGTGAGCCAGTCCCAATATCGTCTTCAATTTGGAAGGTCTAATTCTCTCATGCATTTGTTCTGCTTCTATAATTCTCGAGTGTAATTCCTTCCTATTTCCGTGTTTGTTTTATTAAGCGAATCGTCCATGTTTTTGTTATTTTCGATATAACGTTTTCAAGTCCTACAGTTGTTTATATGCGTCAAAATGAGACACGATAGACTATCAGAGCGTGAACTATTTTCTCCTTTATTTTTTTTTTTTTCGTTTTATCTCAAACAAAGCATATTGCCTCCAAAGCATAAAGAGCTACTGTGATAGGGATCAGATTTATAGGGAGCAATCTGGGTGTAACATATGAACACGCGGGGCCAAAACGTATGCAGGGAGTCACAAAGAAACAAAGACAATGAAAGAATTCATCTCACTTTTTTTTCAATTGAAACAGACATTTATTTACAGGTACTTCCAGAATAACGCTTTGTCTTTTGTTCAAAAGTCTTCTCATACTTCAATGTGCTTAACAAGACTCTGCTGTGTTGGACACAGAGTACTCTGTCTTTGTCCGGCCATGTTTAGAACATGTCTTTCCCTGTCACCCTTGGGCCACGTGTGTATGTAACACCTTTATTTTTGCCCTGTCACCCTCGGGCCAGGTTTTTTTTTTTCCTTCTCCTTCGCTGTGGCGTCACTTCGCACACAGCTAGGTCATTTGCAGAAGTTGACTGTCATACAGCTGCTGCTACTGCTGTCTTACTCACATCCATGCTCTGTTACATAGATAGGAAGTTGGGAGCAATATGTTTGTTCATAGTACATTTAAATTTATGTATATTGATATGGTTAAGAAAAACAAGGTGAAAATTCTCAAGAAAGAAGTTATTAGAGGAAATCTTCCAGCGTCTATGGACCTTGAAAATGAAAGGGTCGAATTTTGCTGCTAGCCAAGTGTGTGTGGAATGAACTAGATTTGAAATTGGCACACTCTGGTTGTCAGTCCGTGTCGTTATGCACCCAGTCTCAATCACTTCCCTGGTAGTAAGTGGTGGTGGTGGTGGTGGTGGTTTGGAGAGGGAGGGGTGATCTGATTATAATTTGACGTTTGGGTCAAAAGCACATCTGAACCAAAAAAACAATCACCAATAATTTGCTTTCACCCAACAAAATAAGAGGCTTTGCATCATCATAGATGGATAATGATCTATGAATGTCGATGTAATTACCCGCAATCCGTGAAAAATAAAAAAAAAAAGAAAGAAAGAACAAATGCTTTAATCCTCCTGGTAGAACAAGCATCAACCTAACTGCGTACAAATACTTTTCTTTTTTAATTTTTTATCTTTATTTTAATGGATTCTTTTGGGCTCAATTACCACACCAAAAAGTTTTTTCTCCCTGAAATAAAAAGAAATCTATGAATAATCATGGAGAAAGAGGTAAAATTGGGAAAAATGCTGTATTTTGTTGTTATGCTTAAAAGGATGATGATGAATATGTATGCATAAGATTATAATGGTAAATCTTAATTGTTCTGCTACAATAAATGAGTAGAGTCCGTGTGAAAATGTAGTTAAACTCTCTGATTCACTAGTCAGACACGTTAATATAGCAGTTTTGAATGCCCATACATCTCCAACAGCCACACCCCCATTCTGGGATTTTTGCCTATGCACTCAATGTAACCATTATTTTGATTTTGATTTATGAACACTTATGCATAAAGCGATTTTCCCTATTACATATATATATATATATATATAAATATATATATATATGTGTGTGTGTGTGTATGTATGTGTGTGTGTATGTGTGTGTGTGTGTGTGTGTGAAGGGACCAAGAAGAATTAGAGAAATTCTTTAAAAGGAGACTTATCTGGATAATACAAAACTCAACATTTGATGTGGAGCTTATATATAGAAAGAAAAAGGAAAACAACGACAATATAAAGATATATACTAGTGCATATACATTTAATCGTTCCATTATTAAGGGATTACATCATTAGGGGTACGGGATACATATGCTCTTTATGCCTAGGTATCTAATCTGTTATCTCTCACCTCGTCTCCTCTTCTGATGAGAAGCATTAGGCTTTGAAATACCTAGGTATAAAGAGCATACATATCCCGTATCCTTAATAATGTCTTCTCCTATTAAATGAACGCTTAAATTTATATACACTAGTATATATCCTTCTCCTTATCTATCAATCTATCTATCTATCTATCTATCTATCTCTATCTATCTATCCATCTATCTATCTAATATATATATATATATATATATATATATATATATATATATATATATATATATATATATATTTAAAAGAGTGTAGCCATCAAGAATCGTGGGTTTTTTTTTTAAAAGGTTTTCATCATATTTTTATTTTAAAATATTTTTATAACGCGTTTCGAGCTTATCTGTAGAGAGCACACCCTAAGCTCGAAACGCGTTATAAAAATATTTTAAAATAAAAATATGATGAAAACCTTTTAAAAAAAAACACAATTGTTGATGGCTACACTCTTTTAAATATACATTTTTTTCTCTCGTTGGAACTACACAACCATCACTTTAAATATATATATATATATATATATATATATATATATATATATATATATATATATATATATATATATATATATATATATATATATATCGCTAATAATGCTCTGGAAGTGTAAACTCATTTTATTACGCTTAATTAATTGTGACAATTCGAAAAAAAAAATTATTGGACGTACAATTTAAAAACATATAAATTTATAATCGGATGTAAACGAACATGATCGATGAAAATAAAAATTAAATAAATTCAGATATCTATTGATCCATCAAAAATTTAAACAAGGAATTGTAATAAAAAAAAGAATCCTTAACCCATGGATTTTCAAATATCGGCTCCTTTTATCAGAGGATTAGGATAATATTTAAAATATATTTAAAAAAAGAAGGTTTTTCACTAGAATAAAATAAAATAAAAAAACTAAATTAATCAATTGAACAGACCTTTTTAATTTCAATTCAATCAATTGCGTCTTCAAATTACAGATTCTTCATTATAGTTTATCACTCCATTATTCTATTAATTGAATAATATATATATATATATATATATATATACTTCGGAGTAGTTTTTATTTAACAATCAGTGGTTATGTAAACGTGAGATTGTAGGTTTACAAAATATTACTGGCAGTAATATTCTATAAGTTATCCCATCTAAACGAGAATTGCTCGATATTCAAGATAGAGCAAATAAATTAAATTGTAATTCAATGAATTTCAAAAAACTCTCATTGAAATGAAATGAAGTGGTTGAGTTTCATATCAAAGAATTTTTATTATTCTAAGCAAGACAAAGAATGTTTTAGAAAGTTTATCTCCTTAACCTATAGGGTTTCGATGTCTACCATCTCATCAGAGGAGTGAAAATATTAGCAAATAGTTATAAAGGTATGCACCCTATTTGCTAAAGTCAGTGAGACATGGAAAGTCAAAGTGAAAACATTATATTTATCAGAAGTTCTGTGGCAGGAGTATTTGTAGAAAAAGGATATGACTGTTTTTGTTGTTTTTCTACAAATACTCCTGCCACAGAACTTCTGATAAATATAATGTTTTCACTTTGACTTTCCATGTCTCACTGACTTTAGCAAATAGGGTGCATACCTTTATAACTATTTGCTAATATTTTCACTCCTCTGATGAGATGGTAGACATCGAAACCCTATAGGTTAAGGAGATAAACTTTCTAAAACATTCTTTGTCTTGCTTAGAATAATAAAAATTCTTTGATATGAAACTCAACCACTTCATTTCATTTCAATGAGAGTTTTTTGAAATTCATTGAATTACAATTTAAATATATATATATATATATATATATATATATATATATATATATATATATATATATATATATATATATATATATATATTATGTCATGTGATGATTCCCGAAAGGATGAAACACTAGTGTCTGTAGGTATTTAATTTTTATTATAGTATATATATATATATATATATATATATATATATATATATATATATATATATATATATATATATATATATATATATATTGTGGTTAGAATAGCTTTGTTATTATATTATTAACTTGTATATTGTTTTTTTTTTTTCTCTTTTACAGGTAAGCAATTTATTTTTGTTTGACTTATAACCAAAAACGTAAGTAAAAAACTTTTTTAGACATTTGATTCAATGCAAAAATGTCTCGTCGCTACATATGTACTTGCGTGTTATATACCCACATTGGTTTTGTTTATCTCCCTCACAATTCGGGAAGATGTGGCACAAGGGCGTAAGGTGTGATTTTGAAAGCAGCGTCCTAGAGTAAGAGAACTTTGACCGAATAAAAATCGCCTGGTTAGCCCTGACACCTCAGGTTATTAGCAATAAACTAACCACTTCTCAAAGGTTGAGCAGGTAACGCCCTGGAAGATGGACCTCGTAGGACTTACTCGGACCGCATTTCAGACCAGCAGTAAACAAGTCAGTCTTAAAAATGGCAAAAAAAAAAAAATCACATTTTCAATGATCAAAACAGGTTCTTTATACAAACTTGGGTCCTTTTATCATCCTTATCTGACGCCACCATCCCTTTTCATTGTCACAGTTTCGTCTAGTGGTAACATTTCGAACTTTGCGATTATCAAAGTTTTCTACATTATTGACCAACTGCCTCACGCAACCCATAGCAAACTTGTATTAGTACAGTTTCCACAAACAGATTGATTTAAAAAAACCTTTGTTTTTTCTTAGCTCAAAAGAAGGAGATGTCATTTGCCATCTTGACTCATATCATTTGGTTTGTCTACGCTGTTTAGCTTTGACCTTACATGTCAGCCATCCTTTATTCAAGCCTGAGAATGATTCTGCTTATTTGCAGATTTGGATTGTCATGACACACACCAAGTGTGACCTTTGCAAAATTCACACTAGCTAGCTTAATCGCTGTTGACGTAGGGTCCCTAATATGTAACACTCTGACAGTCTGATTTTGAATTTTGAATTACCTTAGGTTAATGGAAAGAAAGAAAAAAAAATGAAACACAGTTATATAAAAACTAGCCGGGAGACCCAACATTGTCCGGGATTGAATGATGATTCACACTCCAATATTTTTATTGTCATTGAAATCGGTGAAATCCCTTATTTTTCAATCAAATCGATTGATCGTCTGCTCTAATTGGAAGCCCATCGCAATGCACTGAGAGGAATCTCCACATGCTTCCCCACAGTGACTTAGTTCACAATACATTGTAGTCTACATTGCACAATAGAAAATGTACTGTGGATTTTATAAAAAAAAAATGTATATAATAGCTCGAATGAAAGTTTAAAATGAAAACGGTAAGTATCATGGCGCAGCTGTGCTCTCAATAGAAACATCCATTTCGAACGCACCCCTGTTACATCAAAGAACCTATTGTTGATTTTATATGTCAGGCCTTTCGGCTTGTGTGGTAATAAAACTTCTCAAATGTACTTTTGATGTTAGGATGTGTAAGGTGTTAACTTCGCTCGCAATCGCCTGTTCATTCTTTCATTGGATTTTTTTGATTATCGATTATCAATAGTTTTTTTATTATCGATTATCGATACTTATGGAAGACATTCCGATGCAAAACTCACCTAGGAACACTGCCAGGCAAATAAAGTGCCTTCGTGTAAAATTTCATAAAAATCGGCTGAGTCGTTTCGGAACTCATAAGGAACGCACTCACAGATACACAGACACACAAAGTTCCTTTTATATAATAGTCGAGATAAATAGATGAGGTACATTGTACATTAGAACATGATATAGATGTACATTACATATCTATACATATTAGAATATAGTATAGATGTAAATTATATATCTATACATATTAGAATATAGTACAGATGTACGTTATATATCTATAAATACAAGAATATAGTATAGATGTACATTATATATCTATACATATTAGAATATAGTATAGATGTACATTATATATCTATACATATTAGAACATAATATAGATGTACATTATATATCTATACATATTAGAATATAGTATAGATGTACGTTACATATCTATACATATTAGAATATAATATAGATGTACATTATATATCTATACATATTAGAATATAGTATAGATATACGTTACATATCTATACATATTAGAATATAGTATAGATGTACATTATATATCTATACATATTAGAATATAGTATAGATGTACATTATATATCTATACATATTAGAATATAGTATAGATGTACGTTACATATCTATACATATTAGAATATAATATAGATGTACATTATATATCTATACATATTAGAATATAGTATAGATGTACGTTACATATCTATACATATTAGAATATAAAATAGATGTACATTATATATCTATACATACTAGAATATAGGATAGATGTACGTTACATATCTATACATATTAGAATATAGTATAGATGTACATTATATATCTATACATATGAGAATATAGTATATATGTACATTATATATCTATACATATTAGAATATAGTATAGATGTACGTTACATATCTATACATATTAGAATATAGTATAGATGTACGTTATATATCTATACATATTAGAATATAGTATAGATGTACATTATATATCTATACATATTAGAATATAGTATAGATGTACGTTATATATCTATACATATTAGAATATAGTATAGATGTACGTTATATATCTATACATATTAGAATATAGTATAGATGTACATTATATATCTATACATATTAGAATATAGTATAGATGTACGTTATATATCTATACATATTAGAATATAGTATAGATATACGTTATATATCTATACATATTAGAATATAGTATAGATGTACATTATATATCTATACATATTAGAATATAGTATAGATGTACGTTACATATCTATACATATTAGAATATAATATAGATGTACATTATATATCTATACATATTAGAATATAGTATAGATGTACGTTACATATCTATACATATTAAAATATAGTATAGATGTACATTATATATCTATACATATTAGAATATAGTATAGATGTACGTTATATATCTATACATATTAGAATATAGTATAGATGTACGTTATATATCTATACATATTAGAATATAATATAGATGTGCATTATATATCTATACATATTAGAATATAGTATAGATGTACGTTACATATCTATACATATTAGAATATAATATAGATGTACATTATATATCTATACATATTAGAATATAGTATAGATGTACGTTACATATCTATACATATTAGAATATAATATAGATGTACATTATATATCTATACATATTAGAATATAGTATAGATGTACGTTACATATCTATACATATTAGAATATAAAAGAGATGTACATTATATATCTATACATATCAGAATATAGGATAGATGTACGTTACATATCTATACATATTAGAATATAGTATAGATGTACGTTATATACCTATACATATTAGAATATAGTATAGATGTACGTTACATATCTATACATATTAGAATATAGTACAGATGTACGTTACATATCTATACATATTAGAATATAGTATAGATGTACATTATATATCTATACATATTAGAATATAGTATAGATGTACGTTATATATCTATACATATTAGAATATAATATAGATGTACATTATATATCTATACATATTAGAATATAGTATAGATGTACGTTATATATCTATACATATTAGAATATAGTATAGATGTACATTATATATCTATACATATTAGAATATAGTATAGATGTACGTTACATATCTATACATATTAGAATATAATATAGATGTACATTATATATCTATACATATTAGAATATAGTATAGATGTACGTTACATATCTATACATATTAGAATATAATATAGATGTACATTATATATCTATACATATTAGAATATAGTATAGATGTACGTTACATATCTATACATATTAGAATATAATATAGATGTACATTATATATCTATACATATTAGAATATAGTATAGATGTACGTTATATACCTATACATATTAGAATATAGTATAGATGTACGTTACATATCTATACATATTAGAATAAAATATAGATGTACGTTATATATCTATACATATTAGAATATAGTATAGATGTACATTATATATCTATACATATTAGAATATAGTATAGATGTACATTATATATCTATACATATTAGAATATAGTATAGATGTACATTATATATCTATACATATTAGAATATAATATAGATGTACATTATATATCTATACATATTAGAATATAGTATAGATGTACATCATATATCTATACATATTAGAATATAATATAGATGTACATTATATATCTATACATATTAGAATATAGTATAGATGTACGTTATATATCTATACATATTAGAATATAGTATAGATGTATGTTATATATCTATACATATTAGAATATAATATAGATGTACATTATATATCTATACATATTAGAATATAGTATAGATGTACGTTACATATCTATACATATTAGAATATCATATAGATGTACATTATATATCTATACATATTAGAATATAGTATAGATGTACGTTATATATCAATACATATTAGAATATAGTATAGATGTACGTTATATACCTATACATATTAGAATATAGTATAGATGTACGTTACATATCTATACATATTAGAATATAGTATAGATGTACGTTACATATCTATACATATTAGAATATAGTATAGATGTACATTCTATATCTATACATATTAGAATATAGTATAGATGTACGTTATATATTTACACATATTAGAATATAATATAGATGTACGTTACATATCTATACATATTAGAATATAGTATAGATGTACATTATATATCTATACATATTAAAATATAGTATAGATGGACATTATATATCTATAGATATTAGAATATAATATAGATGTACGTTATATATCTATACATATTAGAATATAGTATAGATGTACATTATATATCTATACATATTAGAATATAGTATAGATGTACATTATATATCTATAGATATTAGAATATAGTATAGATGTAAATTATATATCTATACATATTAGAATATAGTATAGATGTACGTTATATATCTATACATATTAGAACATAATATAGATGTACATTATATATCTATACACATTAGAACATAATATAGATGTACATTATATATCTATACACATTAGAACATAATATAGATGTAAATTATATATCTATACATATTAGAATATAGTATAGATGTACGTTATATATCTATACATATTAGAACATAATATAGATGTACATTATATATCTATACATATTAGAATATAGTATAGATGTAAATTATATATCTATACATATTAGAATATAGTATAGATGTACGTTATATATCTATACATATTAGAACATAATATAGATGTACATTATATATCTATACATATTAGAACATAATATAGATGTACATTATATATCTATACATATTAGAACATAATATAGATGTACATTACATATCTATACATATTAGAATATAGTATAGATGTAAGTTATATATCTATACATATTAGAATATAGTATAGATGTACATTATATATCTATACATATTAGAATATAGTATAGATGTACGTTATATATCTATACATATTAGAATATAGTATAATTGTAAATTATATATCTATACATATTAGAATATAGTATAGATGTACGTTATATATCTATACATATTAGAATATAATATAGATGTACGTTATATATCTATACATATAAGAACATAATATAGATGTACATTATATATCTATACATATTAGAACATAATATAGATGTACATTATATATCTATACATATTAGAACATAATATAGATGTACATTACATATCTATACATATTAGAATATAATATAGATGTACATTATATATCTATACATATTAGAATATAGTATAGATGCACATTATATATCTATACATATTAGAATATAATATAGATGTACATTATATATCTATACATATTAGAACATAATATAGATGTACATTATATATCTATACATATTAGAATATAGTATAGTTGTACGTTACATATCTATACATATTAGAATATAATATAGATGTACATTATATATTTATACATATTAAAATATAGTATAGATGTACGTTATATATCTATACATATTAGAATATAGTATAGATGTACGTTACATATCTATACATATTAGAATATAATATAGATGTACATTATATATCTATACATATTAGAATATAGTATAGATGTACGTTACATATCTATACATATTAGAATATAGTATAGATGTACATTATATATCTATACATATTAGAATATAGTATAGATGTACGTTACATATCTATACATATTAGAATATAATATAGATGTACATTATATATCTATACATATTAGAATATAGTATAGATGTACGTTATATATCTATACATATTAGAATATAGTATAGATGCACGTTACATATCTATACATATTAGAATATAATATAGATGTACATTATATATCTATACATATTAGAATATATTATAGATGTACGTTACATATCTATACATATTAGAATATAGTATAGATGTACGTTATATACCTATACATATTAGAATATAGTATAGATGTACGTTACATATCTATACATATTAGAATATATTATAGATGTACGTTACATATCTATACATATTAGAATATAGTATAGATGTACGTTATATACCTATACATATTAGAATATAGTATAGATGTACGTTACATATCTATACATATTAGAATATAATATAGATGTACATTATATATCTATACATATTAGAATATATTATAGATGTACGTTACATATCTATACATATTAGAATATAGTATAGATGTACGTTATATACCTATACATATTAGAATATAGTATAGATGTACGTTACATATCTATACATATTAGAATATAATATAGATGTACGTTACATATCTATACATATTAGAATATAGTATAGATGTACATATTATATCTATACATATTAGAATATAGTATAGATGTACGTTATACATCTATACATATTAGAATATAGTATAGATGTACATTATATATCTATACATATTAGAATATCGTATAGATGTACATTATATATCTATACATATTAGAATATAGTATAGATGTACATTGTATATCTATACATATTAGAATATAATATAGATGTACGTTATATACCTATACATATTAGAATATAGTATAGATGTACGTTATATATCTATACATATTAGAATATAGTATAGATGTACGTTATATACCTATACATATTAGAATATAGTATAGATGTACGTTACATATCTATACATATTAGAATATAATATAGATGTACGTTATATATCTATACATATCAGAATATAATATAGATGTACATTATATATCTATACATATTAGAATATAGTATAGATGTATGTTATATATTTACACATATTAGAATATAATATAGATGTACGTTACATAACTATACATATTAGAATATAGTATAGATGTACATTATATATCTATACATAGTGGAATATAGTATAAATGTACGTTATATATCTATAGATATTAGAATATAGTATAGGTGTACGTTATATATCTATACATATTAGAATATAATATAAATGTACATTATATATCTATACATATTAGAATATAGTATAGATGGACATTATATATCTATAGATATTAGAATATAATATAGATGTACGTTATATATCTATACATATTAGAATATAATATAGATGTACATTATATATCTATACATATTAGAATATAGTATAGATGTACATTATATATCTATACATATTAGAATATAATATAGATGTACATTATATATCTATACATATTAGAATATAGTATAGATGGACATTATTCATCTATACATATTAGAATACAGTATAGACCTACATTTAACATCTATACATTATACATCTATACATATTAGAATATAGTATGGATGTACATTGTACATTAGAAAGGCAGATATAAAAAGAAAGAAAAGTAAATGGTTATACGCTAGTGAACCAATGCTTATTTTTATGCAGATAGTCACTCATAACATGCACAGTTTAAGAATTGTTGTGTTTCTAGCATGTAGCAGTAGTTCATTCCTTCTTTTTGTTTTATTCGCTGTTGTCACATCGATAATAAAAGTAATTAAATATTGACAGCACATAATCGTTTGTGGTTTAACAATGCTTTTAGTCTTTTGATTTTTATCTTACAGCATGCATATAACGTTGCTAACCTCTCTATACTCTATCTATATATTTTCATGGTAGGTGCTCGACTGAGCTTCAATCTATGGTCCACTTCTTTCAAAACATTCATAACGAAAACTCGTCTAGCCACAATCACTGTCTCCCCCTATCTTTCTCTTTCTCTCGTTCTTTACCTAAAACTAACCGAAACTTCTGTGAACAAAGTTTCTTTCCTAGAACTACCCGTCTGTGAATTGCAATACCGTCGGGCCGCTTCCCAACTGACTACAACCTGGTCGATTTTAAGTCCAATATAAACAAATTTTTCTTGAACCGCCCTCTTAATTAATCAAATTCAGCCCAATCACCACTATCATTATCAATCATCACGGTGTTGTCTTCCTGTCTATTTGACCCTCACTTAAACTCTTATCCTCGAGTAGTCTTTAAGCCTTGATAAGTGGTGACACCCTAATAAAAACAACAAGAAAGATTCTTGTCATAAACCACCTCATAAGTAATCACACAATTCATACCTTTTTTCTATATACAAGGGAGTCACCACTTATCAAAGCCCAAAGGCCACTCAAGGATAATGGTTAATGAATGTAAGGTGGTAGTTTAGTAATCGTTAATGATGTAGATTGGGTGGAATTTGGATTATTTTAGGGGACGGCTCAACAAGAACTTGTTTACATTGGACTTGAAAGCTACCATGTAATTGGCCAGGAAACAGGCCAATAGAACAGGCAGTTCTAGGAAAGAAACTTTGTTCACGGAATCTGCGTTTAATTTTATGCACAGGCAGAGAGTGGGGAAGTTGTTGATAGTGTTTGTAGCTGGTTGAGTGTCTTTTGTTAAAGTTTGACAAGGAGGGACTATAGATTGAAGCTCAGACGAGCACTTGCCATGAAAATAACGATAGAGCAGAGACAGGCTCGCAATATCTCTTCTATTAGAAAGAAGTTGTAGGGAATAAAAAAGGGTATCGCCTACTAGGTTTTGAAACTGGTTTGGAACTCTGTGATGGCAAGATAGGGTGCACTAAGCAGCTCCTGCCCAGATGTGGCAACAGTATTCCATTGTAGGGTCAATATTAGCACTCCCATAATATTCCCCCATTTCTCGACTGATAATCATGCCGTCTAATTAACCCTTTATCCTCGAGTGGCTTTTGGCCTTGATAAGTGGTGACTAAATAATAAAGGAAAGAAATTCATTCAAATATCCAGAGAAGATCACTGACCATCAGCGGCAAGAAACCCCTTCTAAACAGCTGCTTTAAGAACATCAAGTGAGTTTCAATAGGAATTGAATGAAACACAAAGTGTAACACTACGAGGGAGATGCGTATCAATCCTTCGATTCCAGCAGATTTTCCGGACAGCAGCTCAATGCATAACCAGCTGGGGTTTTGTTGTATAGATAACACATAGCAGTAGTCACACTTCCGCCCTTTGTCTTTCTCTTCACTTGTCCCTATTCTTCTTCTTTCTTCTCTGCATTCCCCTACTCCTCGCAGTCTTTCTTTCTTCCATTCTGATCCATATATTGCCCCTCCTTATATTTTTCCTCAATCTGAAACCCCCTTCCTACCATCTCCTCTGCCTCCTTTTCCATATCGTCGTCGTCATCTTCTTATCCCAAAATGTATTTTTCTCCCCTCTCTCTTCCATCTTTTCTGTATTCCTTTCCTTCTGACCCATTTTACTACCTCCTTTTATTTTCATTATCTTCCTCCCCCTCCTACTCCTCCTCATCCTTCGCCTCCTCTCCCTATTCCCGTCCCAAAATGTACTTTACCTTTTTTGCCTTGTCTTTTCTCACCTCCCGATCTATTATACTTCCTTCTTTTAGTTTTCTCCTCCCCCTTCTTCTCATTTCTCCACTCCTCCCGACTCAAAATGTATCTTTTCTCTCCTCTACCTTCCACTTTTCCTGTTTTTCCTCTCTTTCTAATCTACTTACGTCCTCATTTGTATTTTTATCCTCCACCTCTTCCTCTTTCTCCCCCCTTCTCTTCTTCCAACTCCCGAAATGTATTTTTTCTCTCTCTCTCTCTCTCGCTTCTTTTCATTTATTTCCTCTTCACCTTCCTCTCCACCTACTCTTCTTCATCTTTTCTCTACCCACGCCCTTCCTCTCCTTCCTTCCTTTCTCAATTTAATAGTTTCAGTGCCATTCATTATCCAAATCATTTTATTCTATTCTTAGCCTTTGCTTTTGAAAGACACTGGCGATGCCTCGCAGCTTCACCTCCCGGAACAGCTTCCTTCATTCATTCATCCTTCTTCATCTATCGCGCTCCTCGCGCGCCACCATCCATCAACCGACTTACCGCATCGTCATCATCATGGCCTCGTAATCCAGTGACATTCGCCTTACGAAGCTGCCTTTTCGAAATGTCAATCAGGCGCGTTTTCATTTAGAGAATCGCAGCTTAAAAACTGCGGCCAAATTTCTGGCTGGATTTGCGTATTGAAATACAGACGTGCTTCTGTAGAAAAGCAAAGACATTCGTTTTTTTTTTTGTTTGTTTTTTTTTGTTCCCCGCCCCCCTCACATGCAGACAGAAGACTGGTTGGAAGTCCTCCTGTCAACGGCCATTCAAGTCTTTTCGGTTGACGCTAACAAGAAAACAATTAACTCTAAAGTATATCTGTCTGTATGCGTGAGTGCAGCCTATATACATCTGTGTGTCTGTCCATATTTGTGGATATGTCTTCTTTTTATTTTCGCTTTTCTTATTTTATTTCTCCTACCTACATTTGCTCGTTATTTATTTATTTTTTTTGACACTCCAACCAAGAGATCTTTTTTTAAGTTTCTGACAGTCCTTTTAACTGTAATTGCTTGTGTTTATCTTGCATTTTGTTCACCAAGTATATTCGCCAGGTAGCTTTTGAAATTCTCTTCCATGAGCCCGGTTGCTTCTATAATTACTGGAATGAGGGAGATATTTCTAAGATTCTAGTTTCTTTTTATGTCGTACATAAAACGTTGATATTTTGTTATCTTCTCCTCTCAGTTCTGCTTAACCTGACATCACTGGGGACACTGACTTCTACTAAGGTTGCTTCTTTCTCTTTCTTATTCCATATCGGCTTCAGAGTTAACACCAAAGTGTACCTAGCTGTGCTGAATAGTGTGGTGATCGCCTTGTGCGATCAGATGGCTGCTGGCAGACCTTGGGTTTGGCAGCAGAACTCGGCGCCGGACAACAAGTCCAAAGAGACCTAGGCTTGGCTTCAGAAAGAGAGCTACAATTTTGTCCCCTTCTCTCAATGCCCCCCTACTCCCCCAACCTGAACCGGCTTGGCTGTTTCATTTGGTCATACGTCAAGAACATCACCAATATGACCTCCCACAACACCAAAGCAAGCCTGATTGCCACCATCCGATGAGTATTTGCCGAGCTTCCGCTGACGCTTGTGGAGAACGCATACTCCCAGTTTCGGACCCGTATTAGGACGGTAATTAAGGCTGAAGGCGGCTACATTAAATAGATGTCCGCTCTACTACATAATCCAGTTACCCGAATATTGATTTTATCAATAAAAGTTTTAAAATAAAGATGTAATATTGTTTTCATTAGGGCGACAAAATTATCGTTCCCCCTATATATATATATATATATATATATATATATATATATATATATATATATATATATATATATATATATATATATATAACCAGTAGAGTTTAGTTTCCTAGAAGTACATCCAATGAAACAACATGTGTCTACCAAAATAGTGCTCAATGAGTGAACAGAGCAGGTATATTAATATATATATATATATATATATATATATATATATATATATATATATATATATATATATATATAATAAAGTAATGGTTGTGTGATTCCAATGAGAGAAAAATGTATATTTAAAAGATTGTAGCCAGCAACAACGGTTGTTTTTTTTTTTTAAACTTTTATCATTTTTTAATATTTTTAAATATTTTCATAACACGCTTCGAGCCTTATTTAGCTCTCTTCAAATATTTTTAGTTAAAAGTTTTTTAGTTAAAAGTTTGCGTTTTGGTGAAAAGTTTATGGGATTCTCTTTTGGGGATCATTTTAGTTCAACTAGCACGATTGTGCTTCTGAAAAAAAAATGCGAATATCAGACTTGATGTCTCCAGTGGGATAGGTTAAGAGTTCATTCCGTCAGTTTTAAGTCCATTTGGTGGGTGGGAGGTGGTAAGTATATTTGGTGAATATTTTTATGATTTTTCTTGTTTTTGATGTGTGTGTGTGTGTCAGTGCGTGTGTGCGTACCTGCGTGCGTGTGTAAAAGTGTGATTGGTTGTGCGTTGCGTGTGTGTATGAGTTAAAATGTGCAATTTCTTCTTTTCAAATGTGTGTGTGTTTGTGTTTGCATGCATGCCTCTGTGTGTGTGTGTGTGTGTGTGTCTGAGCATGTAAGAGGTAGAGAGGGAGACAGAGGTAGAGAGAAAGACAAGGTGTGCACACGTGTGTGCGTGTGTGCACACGTGTGTGCGTGTGTGCACACGTGTGTGCGTGTGTGGACATGGTATGTGTGTGATTGTTTTGATATGCTTGATTTGATCCGTGCGTGTGGGTGTATATATGTTGGTGTATGCATGTGGGTGCGCTGTGCTGTATTGGCTTTTATGTTCCTATTTACTTGCTTCATCACAAGGGCCTAGTTAGGCACAAGGTCGGTCCTCAATGCACACACACACACACACACACACACACACACACACACATATATATATATATTATATATATATATATATATATATATATATATAAGTGAATTTAGTTTACAAACAAATGGCTACACATAAGCATACATGTTTCAGCGAAAACTCAGTAAGGGAATCGCTTCGTCAGGCCAAGGACAACTCTGGCTGTTTCGACTCAAACATTGCCTTTTTATAACTAGGACTACATCATATTTAAGTGTAAAGGGGGAGACAGGACCTAAAGAGAAAGTATATACATTAAAATGTGATCATCCATTATGTTAATTATATTAATTTATTTATTTTTTATTATTTTCTTTAATTTATAGTGCTTCAAGAGTTTCAAGTAGTAGAGTTTCAACATTATCAGAAAATTCCTAGTTCAGTAGGTAAGTTGTGTAGAATAGGAACCCAAGTTTTAAAAAGGGAACGGCTGTATTCAACTGTAACATGTACATCATAAGTATAATTATATATTAATATTAATATTAATCAGTTAAAATATATAGTTATGTAAATAATAAATTAGGCCACTAACGTTTAAAATAAAATAAATAGTTTACGTTTTTTGAAAAAAGTTTACGATGTAATGAATAATTAACGAAATGTCAGTTATATTATTCATTGTAAATGCTAACGTTTAAAAAAACTTACGTGTGTAAATAAATTAGTGTCCGTATAATATTACTTTTGTAAATTCTAACGTTTCAAAAATGACGTATAAAAATAGATGATTAAAGTATAAAAATAAAATAAATTAGGCTCGATGAGGTGACCATTAAAACCTACGTTAAACGATTATGAAAAGTATAATTATGGTAAGATAACTACATTACGATTAAAGATAAATAAAATAAAAAATATCTTTAGTTAAAATTTAACTTATTAGGTATAGGGTATGATTATTTGATGTTAAAATACAAATGTTTGAAATAATTAACGTTTAGAATGGTTTCAGTATAGAATAAAATTAATTATGGGAAAAGGATAAAAGGGGCGGGGGAAACTAATATATATATATATATATATATATATATATATATATATATATATATATATATTAGTGTTGGGACGATGGAATCGGGAATCGGAAAAATCGGAAATTTTTGGAGTATCAGTATTGGTATCGGAATCGGGAAAATTTGTGCCTATTTTCCGATGCCTAAAAACGATTCCTTGTATTATTGTTTTTTAATTGATTTTGTTAAAAAAAAAATCTTCAACTGCTAATAGTAATGATAAAATGATAAATATTTATTAATTTTAAACTACCAGCAAAACTAAAAATATTTAGATCATCCTCCACAAGTGTATTTTCTTTACGTTTTAGAAAATATATGCACATTTAACGTGTGTTTTTACGGTAACCGGGAAAAATAACAACTTTGTAGTTAAATATTAAGAAATCTATAAAGAACTCAGAATCGGAATCGGTAATTGTATCGGAATCGGAAATTTAGTGCGGAATCGGTAATTGTATTGGAATCAGGAAAAATATTGGAATCATCCCATCACTAATATATATATATATATATATATATATATATATATATATATATATATATATATATATATATATATATATACGTAGATTACTGTTTTAAAAAATAATAAATAAATAAAAATGTTATATACGTCCAAATTAAAAAGGGCGACTTTCTAAGTAAAATAAAAAAATGAGCTCCGAGGCGAAGCCAATATTAACCGTATGTATCGCTTGAAAAATAACAACAATAACAAAATCTAAATTTATAAGCGATAAAAATAAACAGTATAATTAATCTAGGGGTTATGGCCTAACGGTTAAGGCACCGGACTGTGGTAAACATGGCCTGAGGTTCGATCCCTAGAAACAGTTAAACTACGCTGATGAGAGGTAAAGACCTTGAAACACGCGTGTACGTAGATTACTGTTTTAAAAAATAATAAATATATATATATATATATATATATATATATATATTAGTGATGGGATTACTATATGTATATATATATATATATAGTAATTTATAAAACATATATGGCAATTTAGCGTTTCATCCACTCTATGCGCGAATTCTGTGGTTGTTTATCGTTTTTATATGCTCCTCTCCTATTGAGATTTTAGTTAGCTAATCAGCTTTCTAGTATCCACCACGCCCCTTCCTATCAGCCAATGGGCATGCATTTTATCGGACAAAGGATCTGTTTTAAACCTAGGTTAGTGTTTGTTTGGTTGTTTTTTTTTGGGGGGGGGGTTATTGTTAGTTTATATATAAAAATATATGTGTACATACATATATGCACATATATTTACATATATATATATATACATACATATATGTGTGATCGTTTATGTATATTCATGTTTATTTAATTTATTTATTTGTTTATTTTCTATTGTTTTTGTTAGTTTTAAACCTATTTTGTATCGCTATCCTAGAGTAAATTTTATTTTATGAACACAGTTATTTGCTATTTCTCTTCTACAGTTTAATAGATGTTGGGATTCTTTAAAGTACAGGATAGCAAATTTTTCATGAAGGCATAATCTACATGGGTCGTCTAGATGCCTCAATGTGTCTGGTGTATGTGCCCGTCTATAGATTTGTGTCTGGTCTGTATGTGAGTTTTTTTCTGTTATTGTATGTGTTAATGTATTCTCTATGTGCTTGTGATTATGTAAGTGCATTTTATGTCTCTATATGTGAGTGTGTCTGTATACATTTATGAATGTGTCGTGTCTGTTTACGTTCACGTGAAAATATGTCATATATGTTTATATGTATTAGTGAGTGTGTATAATCTATATGTCTGTCTGTATATGGCGTTAGTGTGTCCTGTGTGTGTGTCTATCGGTGTGTTCTGTGTTTAAGAGAATGTTGTGTGCCTGCATATATAAGTTGCTAGCAGGGAGACCCGACGTTGCCCGGGATTGAATGATGATGATCAACAAATATTTCACACTCCTATATTTTTATTGTAATCGAAATTTGTGAAATCGCCCGGGAGGAAACTTAACATGCCTCCATGCAGTAACTTAGTTCAAAATATATGTTATCCTACATTGCACTCTAGAGAACCTACTGTTTCTTTTATAAAATTATTTTATATAAATTTCTTTCCAGTTTACGAAAAAAAAACATTAAGAAATTTACGTGTGGGGTTTGAACCTACAGACCACGTTATGCAAAAAAAAAAAAAAAGAAAAAAAAAAAGAAAAAAAAAACGCGCAAATTTTCCAGTCTTATAAAATTCTTTCCACTTAATGAAAACAAAGAAATACGTGCAGAATTTGAACCTACAGACCACGTCATGCAAAAAAAAAAACAAAAAAACAAAAAAAAAACACGCTATCAACTTACCTACAATAGAATTTTCATAGCCCATTATTCTATCATTATTGCTAAGCGATGACATTGAAAAAAAAAACAGCTTTACCGATGATAGGTAAATTAAAATAAAAAATAATGGTTTCGATTATTAGTAATTATCGGAGGTATTCTGAGAGAAAACTAAGATCACGCCCAAACTTATACACTAAAGTTCCGTAAATTTTAAAGAAAATGTGCAGCCCTTTCGGAGTCTATAAGGAACGAACTCAGACACACGTAAAGTTGTATTTATATAATTTTAGATGCTATTTGTGTATATGTGAGTGCATAAACGTATCCTCTTTGTGTTTACGTAGCCGTGAGTGCGCCGGGTGTACATGAGTACTGTGTGTGGCGGTATGTATTGTGAGCATTGTATTGTTGTTTGTGTGTCTGTTTGTCTTGTGTTCGTATCCATCAGTGTACTTTGTGTGTCGGTTTATATGTGCGAGTGTGCCCTATGTATGAGTATCGCCTGTAACTGTATGTATGTCTGATTTGTTTTGTGTGTCTATGAGTATTGATGACACGAAGCAGTCGTAGGCGGATATATGAGCGGATGTGTGGATGTCTATTTCTTTGTTTATTTTGCCTCTTGAGTGAATTTTTGAAAAGAACTAAGCACATTAGGGAGCTATTGTTTTTCTATTATGTCTTTTTTTTTGCACATACACAAAGCCACCGCACACACACACACACACACACACACACACACACACACACACACACACACACACACACACACACACACACACACACACACACACACACACGAACTTGGTGCGCCATGTCTGTCATCGTCCCTGTAAGTCAACTACAGGTCTTGAAAGTCACCTGAGGACTCATGAGCGGATACTTAATACAGTACATGAATCTTGAGACGGGAATCATATGTGAAGATGTTATAGTCATCATATACAAGAGTCGTCCAAAAAGAAAATAATGCATCCTATTTTTAACTAAAAATAAAAAAGTTGAATAGCTACGGAGACAGGAGTGGTACCATTAAAACAAGTGACCTTTTGTGTTTCAAAATTTATTTTTCTACATAATCACCACCATTCTCAATGCACTTTTTCCAGCAATGAACGATGGCTGTGCATGAGCGTCCGGGGCGTCTTACTCCAAGGCCAAAAACTAGGTCGCTCATTTTAATGATACTGTAATATGATAGTTACATTTAAACAAGAATCCGACGTTGTGTATAAAAGGTTAGCAAAGAAACAAAGAAAAGAAATTCGACACTAGTTTTTTTTCCTGTCGAAAGAAAGGGTATTTATTACCGGTCGTTTCCACACCAAGCCGATGACACGCATTTTCAGTGGCAACAGAGTATGGGTGTATTCCTGTTTTTTCCCTCTCTACATCAATTAACAGTCTTCTTCTGTTTGTTTGTTTCGTCTGCAGCTATAATAAACTGTTACGTAGGTAATTCATTCAATAGTTAACAATTTTGCAAAGGTTCGAAGGCTTAACGAGTCTTGTATTTTGTTTAAAAGTTCATTTTTTA
>NC_136510.1:38501045-38588545 GCF_053919585.1 Euprymna scolopes
TGCTACGGCTTCTTGCTCTCTCATTATCATGAATATTGGAAAAAGCCAATGAAGCTGAATCTAGGTCTTAACAACGTCGCGTGTTTTGTCTTTAATTTATATATATATATATATATATATATATATATATATATATATATATATATATATATATATATATATATATTAGAATGGGTGCACGGCGTTGCCTGGGTATTTGGAGATGTATGTTGAGCAACAACAACAAAAAAAAAGCGGTCAATTTTTTTAAAATTTGACCCCTATTATAACCCCTTAACATTTATTGTTTTGGGCTCAAATCAAGTTATTAAGTTAGATCCATGTCCAAGGAGCCTATATCTAAACTTTTAAGTGTTTAGACCCAAAATTGTCGGAGGAGTTTGATAGATTTCTCAAAGGTCAAATCGTTGAACTTTGACCCCTTAATCGCCAAATTTCTGGCTGAAAACAGATCACATAGATTTTCCCAAATCTCAGTACCCTATTTATCAAATTTCGAGTCTGCAGACTTAAAATTGACTTTGTGGACCAGGCGCGAACGCAGACCCCACAATTTTCATGAACCACCGTTCTGCCAGGTCAAACATACCCATTCTTGTGTCTCGATACATCTATCATTATATGTAATCAGTTTTTTAAAATAGTCAACCATATAGGAGCCTATTCGTGACCAGACACACAGATACGCACACACAGAGACATTCAGCTTTATATTATATATATATATATATATATATATATATATATATATATATATATATATATATATATATATATGGGGGGCGCACGCGCGCGTGTGTGTATTATGTATTAGTAATAGAACAAATTCAATATTTTGCGATACAATTTCCGATTCCGATTCTTTATAAATCTCTAAATATTTAACTATAGTGTGATTATTTTTCACGTATATCGTAAAAATACAATGTTAAATGTGCAGATATTTTCTCAAACGTAAAAATACACGTGTGGTGGATGATTTATCGATTTTAGTTTTACTTGAAGTTTAAAATCAATAAATATTTATAATTCTTTCATTACTATCGACAGTGAAAGATTTTGTTTTAAAATAAAATTAAATAAAAAGGCAATTAAAAGAATCGTTTTTTGGCATCGGAAAATAAGCAGAATTTTTTCCGATTCCGATACTTCCAAAAGTGCCGATTTTATCAATTCCGATTCTGATTAATCGTCCCAAAACTAGTACGTACGTACGTACGTACGTACGTACGTATGTATGTATGTATGTATGTATGTATGTATGTATGATAAGCCATCAGACTGCTCATCAGTGCAATGGGCCACAAAACAGTCTTGTGTTGCCAGATCTAACTTGTGTCAACTGCGGGCGGACGTACAAGACAGCAGGGGGTTTGAAACGGCTTTTGAATGTTCATAGAAGTGACCATCAAGCACATGCCGCTAGTGGCGCTCATGTCTGCACCATGTGTGTCAAAGAATGGCAGAGTTTGGCAGGGCTTAAAAGCCACTTTCGTGCGGCTCATCTCATATCACTGATCTGTGTTCATGTTTCAATTTTGTAATGCTATATCAAGTAATGGCAATATTCGAGAACGAATTTGCTGCCATGATGTATGTATGCAAAGAAGAAAAAAAAGGAAGCATTGTTAAACACTAATAATTTTTTTGTGCTGTCATTTTTAATAACTTCTACAACTCCTGTTATTAAGAAGAAAAACGGAGAGAGCTACAACTTACGACGTGTCAACGAAACAAAACTTTAATTGTGTATTTTAAGATGTTGACCAGTGATATTTTGTCATGGCCTGGAATTAAAGAATTGGTTTACCGTGGTGCTGCATATAGACACCACGTGGTGAATCAGGTCACCATCTTATTTTTCTTTTTTCATGATTCCATGCTGGCTTAGAATGAATGGATGAACATGGACATAAATACTCACATCAATTTAATCGGACTACTATTCTCACATTGGTTTGACGGATCTCATTCCACCTCCCCAAGACATTGTCACAAAGAATTAATTGCAGAGAGTTTCCATGCTATGCGATCTCTCTGCAGTTACTGGGAACTTCCAAATCTCGGACTACCTTGAAAACATCACTCAAACGTTTCACGTATTTATATACAGCCTTTTTTGTTTTTTTGTTTCTCTATTAATGATATCAACTAAGTCACAAGTTTCGCTTGTTAAGATTATATGGAATTCGAGTATGGACCTAACAAGATATTTGCCGAAATAAATTCTCTATTTGGAAGATATTAACTAATTATTTGATTATATTTGCTTTTCATTGATTTTTTATGTTTCACTACCCCTGCATATATGTATGTATGTCTGTATTATGTATGTATATATGTATGTATGTCTGTATTATGTATGTATGTCTGTATGTATGTCTGTATTATGTATGTATATATGTATGTATGTCTGTATTATGTATGTATATATGTATGTATGTCTGTATTATGTATGTATATATGTATGTATGTCTGTATTATGTATGTATATATGTATGTATGTCTGTATTATGTATGCATATATGTATGTATGTCTGTATTATGTATGTATATATGTATGTATGTCTGTATTATGTATGTATATATGTATGTATGTCTGTATTATGTATGTATATATGTATGTATGTCTGTATTATGTATGCATATATGTATGTATGTCTGTATTATGTATGTATATATGTATGTATGTCTGTATTATGTATGTATATATGTATGTATGTCTGTATTATGTATGTATATATGTATGTATGTCTGTATTATGTATGTATATATGTATGTATGTCTGTATTATGTATGTATATATGTATGTATGTATTATGTATGTATATATGTATGTATGTTTCACTACTTATGTATGTATGTATGTATGTATGTATGTATGTATGTATGTATGTATGTATGTATGTATGTATTAGTGAAAGGACGGTTCCAATATTTTCTCGATGAAGTTACCGATTCCGTACTAAATTCCGCATTCCGATACAATTACCGATTCCGTACTAAATTCCCAATTCTGATTCTTTATAAATCTCTAAATATTTAACTATGATGTGATTATTTTTCATGTATATCTTAAAAATACATGCTAATTTCATTTTTTTTTTTCATTTTATTTCTTTGAAAATTGTAATGTTGGGTATGAGACAACCATACCAGCTGCCAACATTCCCCTGCTTTTTATTGAAACCAACCGAGAGCTCTTTTTAGTATCCTGTTTGTTCCCTTAAGTGCAATTGTCTGAATCTCTTTTGCACTTGGTTCACCATGAATATTAGATAGGTAGGACGAGGTTCTTCTTCATAAGCCCTGTGGCACCTATAATAACTGGTATGATTCATATCTCCCTAAGATTCTAATTTCTTTTCATATCATACATGAGACTTTCATATTTGGTCTGTTTCTCCCTTTCAGCTCCGTTGAGACCCCAATCATTAGGGATACTCACCTCAACTAAGGTTGCCACTGTCTCTGACTTATTCCATATTGTGCACTGGCGTAAACGTTCTTATGACAGTTTTCTAGGTCTTACTACTTCCGGCATGGCGTATAATAAATTGGAATTGTAGGACCTTCAGTAACTTCATCTACCCCCGGTATGCTAACTCTCTAGAATATCAGAGGGAGGCTAACAGGTGCTACACCTTGCTCAAGGGTGACCTGGAACTATGCAAGGCAGAGGCGTTCAGCTCCTTGTGGTATTATACATATCCGGATAGCTATTTATTAAAAATTCCGAGATATAATGAAACGGGAAGTTTATACATCTTAATTATGTGATCCCATTCCTGTTTTAGAATACTCCATGCTTACCGAAATAAATTCCTTAATCGTGTTATCACTTATCGGGTGGATTGTTCTCGCAGCTATGCACTGCATTGCAGCAAACGATGCACGTTGGTGCTCATCAAGTATTTATCGATAATGGAAAAGAAAGAAGACAAAAAATGCTGTACTAATCAATCGATAGGCCAATAATTGATTGTAAGCCACAGGTGGGGTGAATATGGCAGTGGACCCCTATGAAGTGTTAAACTCCCACGCTGTTCCTAATCGCCATTTTACAAACCCCCCTCTAAGTTTATCTACCTCACCCTCTTTCTCTTTCTAGATCTCTATTTTAGTCCATACTGTGTTTACGCTCTCTCTTTCCCTTCTCTCTCTCTTCTCTCTCTCTATTGCTCTCTCTTTTTCTCTTGCTCTCCCTCTCTCTTCCTATATATATATATATATATATATATATATATATATATATATATATATATAAAATTTATTTATACAAACATTAATGGCTACATATGTGCATACATGTTTCTGTAATCACCTCGACGAATGGCTACATATGTGTATACATGTTTCTGTAATCACCTCGACGGTAATTCTTGGCCTGAAGACGTAATCCCCCAACGCGGGTGATTACAGAAACATGTATGCACATATGTAGCCATTAATGTTTGTATAAATAAATTTAATATACCTGCTCTGTTCACTGATTGGGTACTCTTTGGTAGACACATGTTGTTTCATTGGATGTACTTCTAGGAAACTAAACTCTACTGGCTATATATATATATATATATATATATATATATACCAAATAAATGACAAAAGTCTATATTCCAAATTTCAAGATGTAGACCATCTTACAATTTATTTCTTTGGCGTGCATAATTCTTGACAGCACATGTTTCGTAGCGCAAAATTATTTAATCAATTATTATATCAATCAATGAATCTAATCTGCCCTAAACTTCCCAGAAGAAATAGCACCTATATATATATATATATATATATATATATATATATATATATATATGTGTGTGTGTGTGTGTGTGTGTGTATATATATAGATTTGGGGGGTTTCTGTATTGATATTCATATTAAAACCCCTTTTTCCTATTTATTTTAAAACAAAATACAACTTTGTTATACATGGGTCTCAGAATTGCATTCATCTGCCAAAGACCTAGCTAATTTGCATATTCTTTTAAACATTTATTTTAATTAATTCCCTATTAGTTTTTCGGTTTTCTTATGAGATGCTAATCTTTAGTTAACTATTACGAGTAATTATATTCATGCAGATATTCTACATGATTTATACTTGCGTAATATTTGCGTAAAAAGGTTATAGTAAAAACAAACTCTTTTCTATACATATTTATGTATGCGTATATATATTTGTTTAAAAAATTGTGCATACCACACCCCTCTGACAGTTTTTGGTCGACAGACATAAAAACATAATATACAAAGTATTCAAACCCATGCAAAAATTTATATTTTATATTTAGCCGGGGAAATCGGTGCAAAACTGTGAAAATTAAGAAAATGGAATTTGCCAGATGATGGTCGAACGACGGCATTACGAATATGCATGGGTAATGTAATAGCTATTGGTTTATGTTCTAATTTTTAACCTTGCAGCAAACATGTCTTCATAGCTCGGGCATTAACGTCAAAGGAAAAAAGTAAATCGTAAGTTAAACGTTTTGGTTTCGTTTCTCGATGTGGCGCTCGAGTCACTTTTATATATACTTTCTCATATATATAAATTACAATTAAATTTACCAAAATGATCCAAGATGGTAAAACTAAAGTATATTATAAATATTAAAGAATTAATATTTATAAAGTAATCTCAACCAGATGTAAAACCTCGATAAAACCAAATAGGAGATAGAGCTTATAATTTTACCGTCATTGGATTATTTACCTTTCACCAGACTATCCATTCGCGTTTAATCACCTTCTTCTTCACCATATTTCCTCTGCTTCACTTTTTGTTATCAAGTAAGATCTTTGACTTACTTGTAGTTTCATCAAATACTTTAGTATGCAAAATCTTATCCCGCATTTTACTAATTCCTACCCTCTGATGAGAAGGAAAGTATTTCTTCGAAACTCCGCAGATTAAGGGCTATCCACTTATCAAGTGTTTCCTTTTCAGATTAAATATGTTTTTAACTCTTTTTCAAAGTGTTTTTTAACATGTTTTATTAACTGTTTGCCCATATATATATATATATATATATATATATATATATATATATATATATATGATTAGTTTTTTTTTGAAAAAGAATTCTAGCAGAGTGCTCAATTAAAAGGAAAATCCAAATTGTAAGAGCGTATTTATATTTTGTGTACAGAAAGTTCTTAGTTGAGACAGATCATTGGTACCGTTGGTTTCAAGCCCGATAATAAGGCCCGTTTAAGGTATCCTTATCAAGCTCTCTTCAGGAGACTATCCATTCGCGTGTAATCACCTTTTTCTTCACCATATTTCCTCTGCTTCACTTTTTGTTATCAAGTAAGATCTTTGACTTACTTGTAGTTTCATCAAATACTTTAGAAAGGAGGGTAATTGTAAAGCTGAATCCCTTGTGAGATGAGGCCACAATAACGGAACAATCCACAAATATACCGGAAATATATATAGGTATGACAAAAGGCCAATTTAAACAAAGATATTACGCGCATATGAGCTCCTATAGAGCTAAAACAAGGGTGAATACAGCATTAGCTGCCCGCGTGTGGGAGCTTAAAGAAAACAATACACCCTTTTCCATAAAATGGAGAAAAATAGAGCATAAACCAGCATACGTCCCGGAATTAAGTCAATGCTCACTCTGTAACGCAGAGAAATACTACATCCTCCGGGCCATTCATGACCCAAAAATAAAATGTTTAAATGTGAGGAGTGAAGCTTTGAAAAATTGCATACACAGAAGGAAGGGGCTCCTAATAAATTGGATCAATGAAAAGAACAACATTTAGATGTGGTTTATATATATATATATATATATATATATATATATATATATATATATATATATATATATATATATATATATATATATATATGTAATAAAGGAAAAAAAATTTTTATAAATGCAAAAATGATTAGTCGGTAAACTTGGATTTTAATCGCAATTATATTATAGATTTTAAATTAATGTATTTTATAAAAAAAATTTTTTTAATTATATTTTATAAATGTAATTTATAATCTATTTCGAATTTAAAACTATAGAAAAATATAATAATGTTAATAAACTAGAGAAATCACATAGGATAGATAAATATTCACTTCCCCAAACCTTGAAAGATTTGGGTTTTAAAAAATAATTTTTAAACGTATTTCGAAATTTTTAAACGTGATTCGATATAATTAAAAATATTTTTTTAAACTTTAAACGTATTTTTGGAAATTTTTAAACGTAATTCGATATAATTAAACGAATTTTTAAGTTTTTAACCGATACCAATATAGATTTTAAAATTTTTTATACACCAGAAAAGAGATTTTAAAATTAAATTGGGTTCAAATTAAAATCGATTTATATAAGGAAAATTTTTTTCGAAATTAGATCTTAAATTTAAATAATTCAAAGTTTAAAATTAGGTATTACATCATCCGATCGGGACAAGATCAAAGTGTAGTATCTGTTCTTCAGATGCTGCACTTCTATTTCTTGTTCTCTTTCGGTGGAGGAGAAATCCTTCACGACTGAGACAATTTTTATTTTTGTACCTTTTCTCCACGTTAAAAAACGACCCTGGTGTCTAACTCTGTCCCGTGGGGAGGCATAGTAAATAGGTACATCATCCGATAAAAAAAAAATATGGGGGGATTTAACAAAACGAGATTTAAACGTGAATTCGCGAGGTATATATACTTCACACTTCCGGTTATAAGATAGACGAATATTGGCTGAAGAGAGCTTGATAAGGATACCTTAAACGGGCCTTATTATCGGGCTTGAAACCGACGGTACCAATGATCTGTCTCAACTAACAACTTTCTGTACACAATATATATATATATATATATATATATATATATATATATATATATATATATATATATATATATATATATATATACTGGTATATTTACGAACCATTTGTTTTTCATTCAAGGTTAAGAAACCTACTTCTTACAGGAATGAAAATAATTATAATTTATTATTATAATTATTTTTAATATCTACAGACACAAGAATATATATATATATATATATATATATATATATATATATATATATATATATCAAGCAAATATTATTAAATGCAACGGAGACACTTTACTTTATGATTCTTTTTATTAATTTTTCGATTTTCCGTATAATCTTTTTGATATAAAAATCAAAAATATTAACATTTTGATTTTGATATAAAAAGAAAATCGAAAAATTAAAAAAAAGAATAATAAAGCTAAGTGTTTCCGTTGCATTTAATAATGTTTGCTTGAAATATATATATATATATATATATATATATATATATATATATATATATATATATATATATATATATATATTACATTTTCACCCCATACAAGGCACATTGCCACTTTGGTGTAGGGGGCTACTATCCGGGGCAACAACTACTCGTGTACTATGTAGGGATTTGGGCAGCAAGATGTTGGTTCACGTTGCACTTGAACTTCTGCACGTCAGTACAGTTGGGGAAGCAAGGACCTGGAATGGAATTCTAGAGTCTAGCGGTTCTGGGGAAGAAACTACTGGAGTAGAAAGATCTTTTACATCTAGGGATCTCTACAGTGTGGGGGGGGGGGATTTTGCAGCCTGTCGGGTCTGTCGAGGGTGTTCACGTCGTGGGGGCACAAGTGCTTGCGGTTCGTCAGAGCATTCACCATTAAAATACAGGCAGAGGGATGCAACGTTTCGTCGATGGGACAGAGGCTGAAGCTTAGATGCCAGTTCAGGGCCTATCAGATTTGCGACTCTCTTTTGAACCTTGTCAAGGAACAAAAGATTAGTAGCCGATGCACCAGCCCAAATATGACAGCAATACTCCATACATGGGCGAATGGTTGCCTTATAGAGGTACAGGATACTTTCGGGTGTTAGTAGTTTTCTAGCACGGTAGAGAGAGCCCACCTTCCTTGCAGCGGCCCTGGCAATGCCCTCGATGTAATTGTTCCAACTCATGTTTCCTGTGAACGTTAGGCCAAGGAGTTTGAAAGATGTACTCTCAGATAAAGAGTCATTGGCCATTGTTATAGGTGGTAGAGAAGGTTTCTTGTAATTATTGAATGAAACTAGTTTAGTCTTGGCGGCATTGAATGTGACCATCCATTTTTGTCGCCATTCCACTACAGATTGGAGGTCATCCTCTAGTGTTTCTGCCATTTCTTTAGATATGTGTTCATTTGTTTTCCTGTCATGCCTGTTATAGAGTGTGGTGTCATCAGCATATATACCCATCTTGGAGGAAATTTTGTCAGGTAGGTCATTTATCAATATCTGGAACAGTAGAGGTCAAAGAATAGACCTCTGGGGCACTCCCGCATTTATATCATATTGTTTAGATGTACGACCGTCGAGGACAACCTGGATTTTTCTCTTATCTAAGAAGGATTTAATTATGTTAAGTATTCTACCAGTGATACCGTATGATCTAATCTTCCTGAGGGGACCCTCATGCCATACCCTGTCAAAAGCCTTAGATATATCTAGAGCTACTGCTCTGCCCTCCCCCGCTTTGTCCAGTGAATGGTATATACGTTCAGAGATTACAGTGAGGATGTCTGCTGTGGAACGGGCTTGTCTAAATCCATATTGTTTGTCAGTCAGAAGCTTAGCATATGTAAGGTGATGGACTAGAGCATAGTTAATTAAGGTCTCAAATATTTTGGCAAAAAGTGGGAGGAGGCTAATGGGGCGTTAATTTAATGGGTCAGTTCTTTCGCCAGAATTCTTGAATACTGGTACCACAGAAGCAGTTTTCCAACAGCCCAGAAAGCAAGATTCATTAAGGCATTTGTTGTAGAGTTTGGAGAGAACTGGAGCTACTTCGGCTGAGCACTTTTTTAATAGCACAGCTGGGATGAGATCGGGTCCACATGCTTTTGAGGTGTCAAGGTTTTTGATGATAGCATGTACCTGAGCAGGGGTGATTTTCAGATCGTCTAGCGTGGCGTCTGTCCGCATAGGAAATTCAGGTAGGGGTGGTTGGAAGGGTCCAGTGTGGAGTTTGAGGCAAACCGACTGGCAAGCATGTTAGCCTTTTCGGTTGCTGAGCAAACAACCTCATGATTGTTGGTTAGTGGGGGATTTGTTGATTGCCCATTATTTACTACACTGTTGTAGATTTTCCAGAAGTCACGAGTTCCTGATATATATATATATATATATATATATATATATATATATTCTGGTGTCTGTAGATATTAAAAATAATTATAAATTATAATTATTTTTACTCCTTTAGGAAGTAGGTTTCTTACCAGTTGTTCATTGTCTGTTGAAATGATAAAGTGGGTCATTTGTCTTGCGAGCGAGATTGCGACACTTTAGTTTTTCGATCATTGTAGATTGTTTTTGTATAATATTTATGCCTTGATAAACGTATAAATTCACTTGAATAGCGTTGTGGTTGACGGCGGCCCTGTGCTTTGCTCCTTGCTAATATGGAAACAGAGATCGTTTCGATGCAGAATTTGAATCCCACGACCAGCGACAATCATAACTTCCTGCGCTGATCATTATGGAAAGATGAAACACTAGTGTATGTATACAGGGTGTCCCAAAAGTCGCACATCATCTAGGTTTTTATAAAAATAAATATAATATCTATTTTCTTGTTCATTAGCTCAACAGATGGACAATTCTAGTACACATTTGAGATGTTCCCGAAGACAAAAATGCCAAGAGGGACAGATCTGGTGAGTGGAGTAGCCACTCCACGAAGACCAGTATATGGTGTGCAACTTCTGAGACACCCTGTATATTAAAAATAATTATATATGTTTTATCATTATACGGCTCATCAGCATGGCAGAATGTAGCAAGATTCGAAACGAGAACCCCAGAGTTTGACACTCAATTCTGTGTAGGAATAGGAGTATCAACATTATTGTAGATATTTTTATTTTGCCGGCAATACTTTTGAGTAACAAATACTACCTAAATGCTAATAATTTTCATTAACTAAAGGGATTCCCCCAGATGGGGAATGACACATGTTTTTAATATAACTATCCATAAACACGCGTTTCATCATTATACAACTCATCAGCGTGTTTGCACTTAGCGATATTCGAAACCAGGATCCCAAAATTTGGTGCCTGAAGCCCTTCCACTGAGCCAATCGCAATTAGTAAGCGTATTGTCTACTTGTGTAGATCTCGGTTATTTGTTTATTTTGTCTGTGATAATTTTGCAGCAGCAAGCATTACCTAAATTCTAATTGGGGATGGTCTTCCCTTGCCCATGTGATGCCTCCAGATGAAGTGAGAGAGAGAGAGAGAGAGACACACACACACACACATATATATATATATATATATATATATAATTATCCACAGTAATATATATATATATATGTATATATATAATATAATTATCCACAGTAATATATATATATATATATATATATATATATATATATATATATATATATATATATATATATATATATATATATATATATATATATTTATTTGTTTTGTTTTGTTTTGTTTTGTTTTGCGATACTTTTTTTTTTTTTTTTTTTTTGAACGAACTCAATTATTTATACGAAAGTGCATTTTTACCTAAATTCGAGTTGGGAATAATTTTCCCTTTGACCAATTTGGTACCTCCAAATGGGGAGCGGCATATTTTAAATATAATTATCCACCGACACATGTTTTGTCGTCTACAATCAGAGTGGCTGAATCTAGCGAGATTCGAAATCGGGACCCCATGGTAAGAAGCGTAAACTTCTACCATCAAGCTATCTCGCGCAATCGTTGAGCATATAGCGATTTACACAGATATTATTTATTTGTTTTTGTTTTGCGATACTTTTTTTTTTTAAACGAATTCATATATATAGATGTGTATACGGTAGCTTCCTTCAATCTGGATAGACTATAGATACTCACTGTAAGTGCCTGCTCATGAAATTTTTGTGACAAGAGTTGTGCAATCTCCAACCACACATCTCCTGAATCGGCATTGTTAAATACTCGTGGCAGGTGGCGGTTCAGGACGACTGGAAACAATGACGAGAGTACATACAGCACCTAGAATTCCCAAATGGTAGCCCACTGGGTACTAACCAGACTACGCGTTCTTAAACCCGGTGATCTGATGTGTCAGCCTGATTATGCCGTATATATATATATATATATATATATATATATATATATATATATATGTATATATATATATAGAAATCAATAAAGAAAATGACGGTATGAAACGATATACTATTATATAGATTTATCCATTTATTCAATAAGGGGGATACATTAATTAGTGGTGTAGAGTAAGTGAGAACTCTTTATATCATGGTATTTAGAAGCCTAATGCTTCTCATCAGACGAGGAGAGAAGATGCTAGGTGAAATAATAGGGATGTGACGTCTAGCGATAGTGACATTAGGAGCGAAATAATTGTGTAGTGAGATATAAAATATTGAGACTGTTTGGGGGTGGGAGAACTAAATTGAACTCTGTGATGAATTTTTATAGGTTTAAAAAACACCTATTAATTGATTCAAAAATCACAAAGGGGTTTCCATTATTTTGTCCAACCCGTGTATGTGGATGTATATGTGTGTGTGTATATATATATATATATATATATATGTATATATATGTGTGTGTGTGTGTGTGTGTGTGTGTGTGTGTTGATGCATATATATGTGTGTGTATCCCGATCTAAAAAAAAAGTATGAAAAAACTGTGACCCCTATTCGATGGCTTTACATAAACAACTCTTTTTTCTGTTGTTCTTGGCCTTCTGGCCGGGATCAAAGTGTAGTATATGTTCTGCAGATGCTGCACTAAAGATAATTTGTACCAGTCAATGGAGGGGAAACCCTCTATACTGGGACAATTATTATTTTTGGTAATCAGAGTGCCCCCTTTTTTGCCTACTTTTAGGGGGCTGGTTTTTACCTCACATTAAAAACGGCCTTGTGTCTAATTTGCTTTGGTGGGGAAGCAAATAAATACATTAAAAGTAAAATTTGGTTTCTGTTATTGATGCAATCAGCTTAGCAATTGTGACGTCATAAAGACATGATTTCCGTTCCTGGTATCAGTCGGGCTAGAGGTGGTGTGGGGTAGGGCGTGTAGAGATCTAGCCTCCTGTTTTTGATTTTTGATAGACCTTTTCTTCTTTTTATCTCTGATAGATTATCGATTATTCTACAGGATTTATTGATTGTTAAGCCGCTAATAGGATGCATTAAGCAGATTTATTGGCTTTTGTGGAAGAATTGCGATCACAGGTTTTATGAGTGACCTGGTTTTTTTTTTTTTTTTTTTTTTTTTTTTTTTGGCGAGGGGGATATGTGTTTAATAAGGAAAAGAAGAGAGGATAAAATGAAGAGTTAGAAGACGAGTTCGTTCAAAGATAGATTCACATATACACATATATATAACACTATATATATATATATATATATATATATATATATATATATATATATATATATATATATATATATATGTGTGTGTGTGTATAATTTTTGGTTAATATATCTTTGGGTTTGTATTACTGTACACATAGATTCGAAAAAGTTGTCAAAAAACAAATATATAACAAATAAATGCTATCAAAGGCAAGATAAGTTACTTTTCTACCAAACTGGATATATTTTTCGTGTTTTTATTCAATGTAACATGTTTATTCAGCTCGAAAACCATACAGTGTTTACCGATGTATTGGAACATTCAAGATGGCGTCTTATTCTCTCTTTAACACGGTAAGTGTGGGAAAAGATGTTATAAATAAAAAACCGGATAAAATACTGTTAAAAACTCGCTCAATATATGTTACCGTGACATAGGTTGACATATATTCGGCGGGTTTTTAATAGTATTTTGTATAGTTTTTTTTATTTATAACACCTTTTTCCATACTTACAGTGTTGAAGAGGGTGTGAGACGCCATCTTGAATTTTCGAATACCTCGGTAAACACTATATGTTTTTCGAGCTGAATAAATATGTTACATTGAATAAAAACACAAAAAATATATCCAGTTTGGCAGAAAAGTAACTTATCTTGCCTTTGATAACATTTATTTGTTATATATTTGTTTTTTGACAACTTTTTCGAATCTATGTGTACAGTAATACAAACCCATATCTTTCTTACTCCTAATCCGTGTTCCGTATTTTCTTTCCATTGTCCCAACCTTGGATCTATATCACTATATTTATAGTCTACATATTATAAGAGAATCGAGATAGTTAGGGCTTATTTAGATGTATTTTTGTTGCGCTATTTTGCTTATAAATCATAAATTTTAGCCATGTTGTTCAAATATATTTTTGCCATTAAGTCATAGAGTCAATAGAGTTTTAGCTTGAGCATATAGGCCGCCAGGTGTTTTCTGGTCGTAAAATACACTTAAATATAATATTTTGATTTTAAAAAAGCATTAAGAAATTTACGTACAGGGTTTGAACTTACAGAGCACGTCATGCAAAATAAATAAATAAATAAATAAATAGAATAAAAAAATTAATAAAGACACGTAAATTTTCAAATCTTATAAAATTCTTTGCAGTTAATAAAAAAATATTGAGAAATTTACATGCGGAGTTTGAACCTACAGATAACGTCATGCAAAAAAAAAACAAACAAAAAAACAAAGAATATATATATATATATATATATATATATATATATATATATATATATATATATATATATATATATATATATATATATATATATATATATATATATATATATATAGAAAAAGAAATCCAACAGAGTGCTCAATTATATGGAAAATCCTAAAATAAGAGCGTATTTATATCTTGTTTACCGGAAGATTTTAGATAGGACAAGTCATTGGTACCGTTGGTTTCAAATCCGATAATTAGGACCGTTTCAGATACCCATATCAAGCTCTCTTCAGCCAATAGTCATCTATTTTATAACCGGAAGTGGAAATATCTATACATCACGAGTTCACGTTTAACTCTCGTTTTTCGACCCCCCCCCATTTTATTTATCGGATGGTGATGGTTTTATTAACTTAAAAATTAAATTATATTAAATTTAAAATTATATTAAATTTAAAATCTAATTTCCATTAACATTTTTTTATGTTAAGTGCCTTTAATATTAAAACCAATTTAATTTTTAAATTTTTAAAAATTAAAAAAAAAAATTTATTTCAAAATTTAAAACTTAAAATTTATTTCAATATCGATTAAAACATAAAATTCCGTTTAATTATATCGAAATGCGTTTAAAAAGAGTAAAGAAAAACTGTTTTTTTTTCTATTTTTACATCAAACATACATTTTTGGATTTATGTTTCTCATTTTTAATATCACTTTTAGTCAGTTTTTTAATTTCATGATTAAAATCATTCTTATTTTCTAATTAATAATAACCAATGAGACACACTTTTTCTCCATCTAAACTAAATAATACTGTATTTCCCCCAATTTTTTATTGCATAAATCAAGTTGACAAAGACTTTCATTAGAATTTAGTGACCCTTAAAAGAGCCGTTTTTGGTAACCCTGTTGGGGAGATGAAGCTTGTTGGTATGTCACAGCCATCATCTACGGAAATCCATGTCTTCATAGTTATAGTAAATTTTCAAAAAGGGAGATAACAACGTTTTGGAAACCGTAACGGGCTACTGTATCTTGAAAAAAAAAATCTCCCGTAAAACGACACGTGCAGAACTTAATACCTATAATTTTCACAGCCTGTTCTTTTTTTATTTATTTATTTATTTATTTTTTTTTTTTATTTTTTATTTTTTATTTTTTTTTTGTCGATTCTTTTAAAGCATTCTTTATGTACTGGTACAAGGAAATTTTACGCATTCTAAAATTACATTTTTAATTTATTTTTAAAGATTTGAAAAGTATGCATATTTTAGAGTTTTCGTAAAATTAAATATTTTTTATTCTCATCTGAAAAATAATAATTATTGATAACATATTCAATGAATCTTACACTTCAAAATGCAAAAGATAAAAAAAAAATTAAACACATTCAAATTTCGGATTTCAATCTTCAGAATTCTTAAAAGACTTTGTGCTCCTGTTATTAAGAAAAGTCGTATTACAAAGGAAACGTCTTTTGATAAAGGACAGAGGACTGTCTGAAATATTACAATTATATTAAAAATTATTATGCGTTTTCTTGTAAATTTATCAATTTTAGTCAAGAAAAACACTCTGAATTATATACTTGAGAGGATGCTCTCATGACGAACGAGCATATATTACAGTACACTCTTCCTGTGAAGATAATGCTTGGGAAGGATGGTCTTACAATAACAGAATAAATATTTCATTACAACCCCAGCTGAATTGAGCATTAAAAGATAGTAAAACAGAACATTAATATAAGTAATAGTATAGTTTTGCCTTCAGACAGACAGATACTAAATCTCCATTAGTAATACCGGTGCAATTTTACATTAATACAAGTAATAACAGTATAGTTTCGGTTGCAGACAGATACATGTAATGATAACTCTTCAAAGTACGCGGGATTTGTTTCAGAATGAATTTCTAAATTACTGATTAAATTAATTTTAACAAAAAATAAAAAAGAATTTATCGATTTTGTTTGTTGCTCCCAAGTGAAAAGGTCACCGGGTTTCGACGGCAAAAGGATTAAGGATTTTTTTTTATTCCTCATTGATCCCAAGATTTGTTTTGTTCGTCGGATTATCTGCAACCAAATGATCCGCGGAGAACAACACACATAATTAGCTTAATTAGGTAATTTGATTTTGTCAAAGGCGCTTTTAAACAAATTGCGTCTTTTTTTATACGCATTTCTAGTGTTTTGTTTCTTATATTTACTCGATATTTTGGTGTTTGTGTAGTATACTGAAAATTTTTTAAATTGCGTTTTAAGTAAAAATGCGTACTATTACGTACTTACCTATTATGTCAAAATTAGTAAAAAAAAAAAATCCAAACATTACTAAAAATGGTCGAGTAGAAGATGTGTTAGAACTAATTTTTGCAAAAAATAAAATAAATAAATAAAAGTATAGATATTGGCGGTCCGCCATTTTTTATTTTAAAATGGCAGATTTGTCAGAATCATAGATTGCAGTTGTCTCCCCTGACTTTTAACAACTCTTTTACATTGACCGCAGAAAGATGTGATACAAGATCGGAAGGAAGGCGGGGAGAGTCAAGCCAGCGCCATTAAAAGAGGAACATGCTTGCCTTTTAAGAAATTGTCTGGGTAGCCTACCGGCATTCTCCAGTCGGAGCACCTCAGGCAGTTAACAATAAACTTACTCCACTCAAAATATGAGACGAAAGGCCTGGGAGAGTTGATCTCCTAGGACTACACATAACGAATGTCTCAGCCCACCAGATAAAAGGCCACCAAAATGACCCAGTTTCTGCTGGACTGCATCAGCGACCAGAGCGGTTGGCCAGATGAACCGCGTGAATTGCTACATCGATGTTTAGATGTAACTCTATGTAACCTCCATCATGGACTCTTCCAGTACTATATCATGATGTGAGATGCCCCTCTCAGGAGGCAGTGTCGTAATACCATATAATCAGCAGGAGTACTAGTAGTACGCAGCGTGGATGTGAACCCATAATGGACACTAGCAGAGAGTAAGCTCTGCGTACCTTTTATCCAATAATCTTTGGTTAATATATCTTTCTTACTTCTAATCCGTGTTCCGTATTTTCTTTCCATTGTCCCAACCTTGAATCTATATCACTATATTTATAGTCTACATATTATAAGAGAATCGAGATAGTTAGGGCTTATTTAGATGTATTTTGGTTGCGCTATTTTGCTTATAAATTATAAATTTTAGCCATGTTGTTCAAATATATTTTTGCCATTAAGTCATAGAGTCAATAGAGTTTTAGCTTGAGCAAGACAGATCAAGGAAATCAAGCTCGAAACTATGCATAAAGGGCGATTTTTTTTAAAAAAAAAGGGGGAATTGCTTAATCTAAACGCTAGTCCCTGACTTTATAAACAACTAGCAGATGTATCCAGCATTGTCCGGTATTCAAAGTAACGTTAAATTTCCTTTAAAAAAATGAAGTAAAAAAAAAAATGAAAGAAACTGAAACGTGTGCATGCAAGTATTTTTTTTCTAATCAGTAAGTAAAAAAAATACTCGAGCTGAGATCGAAATTAAAACCTAAAGACAGTGAGTCAAGGACGATATGCATTAGGCCAGCTTGACACGATCTTTTAAAAGTGTTTTCAAACCTACTTATTCTTAACATGAGGAAGCTGTCAGGTGGCCGATTTGCGCACACGCAATTGTGAAACAATTGACAAGCGGATAAAAAAAAAAAACAAATCCAATAAACCCCAAGTACCAATTTTTCAACCTTAACCCCTTAGCAACCGTTTTTCTGGATCAAAACCGATTTAAAAGTTTTCCACGTGTCTGGATGCTCTATATACCAAATTTAAAGTCTCTAAATAAAAAATTCATTGAGTATATAGGTTGAAAGTTATCCTCACACACACACACACACACACACACACACACACACACACACACATTCTCACTTCAAGCACATCTAATTGAACACAACAGAGTTATTCTTTCTTCCGCTTTTTCTGGATATCTTTTCCATTCTTAGAGCGGTCTTTTTTTTTCAGCTGGCATGTTGTATAAAATGGCGCCCAAAAGTTTTTGTTCAGCCATATTCTACTCAAGCGCTTTCTATCGGTGCGTCCGATTATCATCAGGATCGGCTGTTGCTGTTCTTATTGTCGTCGTTTTCTTTTCCTTTTCCTTTCGGGCTTACTGTATTTATAGTTTTTTTTTTATTATTATTATCGGTTAAAGGTGGATGCAGGATGGCTAGGAGCGAATTACTTTTATTTTAATTTCGATTTTCTTATTTTATAGTTTATTTATATAGTTTCTTGTTAGTTATTAAATACTGTTTTTTTTTATTTTTTTTTTCTTCCTTTGAAGATTGTAATGCTGGGTATGGGGCAGCCAAACCAGCTGCCAACATTGCCCCGCTTTTTTATTGAAACCAACCGAGAGCTCTTTTTAGTATCCTCGCTGTTCCCTTAAGTGCAATTGTTAGTATATTTGTCCCAGTGTTAAATGAGATCCGGTTATAACTCTTAAATTCCGTGTTAATACAATCAATAAACCTTTTAAAAAGTCCATTTTTTTTTAAATTAATATTATCTTCTTCTATCTATTATATTAAGGGCAAATGTCTGTGTGTGTGTGTGTGTGTGTGTGTGTGTGTGTGTGTGTGTGTGTGTGTGTGTGTGTGTGTGTGTGTGTGTTTATGTCTGCTAAAAACTTTCCACTGACAAAATTGGTATCATTAGACAGCAAATATCCAAAAATGGGCCAAAAAGATTCTGTGCTGGTCAACTGAGTCGTTTTTTCCAAGGGGGAGTCAGTTTTTGCAGCGACATTTTTGCAAAGTCATCATATGTCTTAATCATCGTAAGTTTAAAGCACGTTATTTCGAAGCCCTGTGACATCACGGGCCTCAGAAATAATAAATTGGCTGAATTGGTTAACACGTTTACTTTTTTTTTGCCTCCTTTACCTCTTCCGCGTTACAGATTCGAGCCTGGCGACTGCAGCTAATACTTTTTTTTTTGCGCTTGCACGCGTACCTGCTGCTATTTTCATATTTTTTTAGGGACTTTGGTTGCTCAATACTTTTACTATACCACCTCTCCACGCCTGGACAACGCCGGGTACCCATGTTTTTTCTTCCTTTATTTTTTGCTTATAAAATTTTGCTTTCGGTGTCACTTCCGACTGATGGCACCAAATTCCCACCTTTTTTAGTCACGTGCAAGCGACTCTATAAGTCACTTCGTCGGTCCGTCGGTCGATCTGTCGGTCCGTCCGTCGGTCTATCGGTCTGTTCGTAACACTTTTGTGCTTGGCCTTTTTGGTTAAGATCAAAGGTCTCTTGTTAATAGATGCTGTTCTTAGCTTTTTAAGCTTTTCTTGGCCAAGATCAAAGTGTAGTATCTTTTCTTACTACATGCTGTACTTATGTTTGTAACTTTGTGATATACAATGAGGGATCACTTTTCTGTATTAATTTAATGTAAAATGATCACCCACTTTACAACCAGTCAGTCTCAAAGCCATTTAAGTCATTCTCCAGATCATTCAAGTTGTTTTTGAAGGATTCCAGTTATTTTTTAAGCATTCAAGTCATTCTTAAGGTCATTCAATTCATCCTTAAGTTCATTAAAGTCATTCTAAGTCATTTACTTTTTATTTATTTAAGTCATTTCAGCCCATTTTTCGGTCATTTTAGTTTATCTTTAAGAATTTCATGTCAATCCTACATTCACGCATTCATTCATTACACGAGAGCACGTTACTAATGGCTATCGGCCTTGTTTTCTTGACCGGGCAATGTTTTGATTTCGATTTTAGCTGATGGTATCCAAGTTATTTGTTTTTTTTAACTTTTGAAATCAGTACATAGGAGTCACCAATTATCACTCAAGGATAAGGGTTAATGAGTGTATGGTAGTCAATGGGAAATATCGTAGTAATCGTTAGTAGTTGAAATTAAGTAAATTGAATTACTTAAGAGGACGGTTCATCAAGAATTTGTTTACATTGGCCTTGAAGACTACCAAGATGGAAAACAGGCAAATGGAAGAGAGTTTCACAGGCGTGCAGTTCTAAGTAAGAAGCTTTGTTCATGGAATATACGTTTAGGTTTAGGCACAGATAAAGAGTAGGGGAATTATTAACAGTGGTTTCAGTTAGACGAGTATTTTCCGTGAAAGTTTGGCGAGGGGGAAGCATAAATTGGAGCTACGATGAGTACTTGCTGTGAAAATAATAATAAAGCAGAGACAGACTCACAACGTGTCTTCTGTTGGGAAAGAGGTTTCAGGAAAGAGAAATATATATATATATATATATATATATATATATGTGTGTGTGTGTGTGTGTGTGTGTGTGTATATATATATATATATATATATACATATATATATATATATATATATATATATATATATATATATATATATATATACTAGCAAAAGTACCCGTCGTTGACTGGGTTCAAAAACAGCCTACAGAAAATGGACTCTGATTTATGAAATTATGATAGGTTATGAAAAGGAAGGGTTGTAAAGAGATAGCTTCGAATTTGCGGGTATCAAAACCAAAGCAAAATATGATGAAAGTAAAAATAAAATAGATAAACCCCATAATTTATTATACCATACCTGTTCACACTGAAACACTTATCACAATATTCTGTGGATCTATATTAAAAAACCTTATTAAACTTTGTGACATATTTCCATTCTATGGAGGTCAGGCGCGAACAAACACCCCATAATTTTATTATACCATATTTCTTAAAACTGAAATATAATTATCAAAGTATACTTACGCAGATAGATATGAAAAGTCTTTATTAAAGTTTGTGCCTATTCCCATTCTATGGAGACCAGGCACGAACGCAGACCCCACAATTTTATTATACCATCCCTATTTAAGTTAAAACATACTTATCAAAGTATTCTTATGTACATCTATATCAAAAACACTTATAAACGTAGTTTTTTTAATTTTTAATTTTTTTATTTCCATACTTTGTGGACCAGGCGCGAACACAGACCCCACAATTTTAATGAACCACTGTTCTTCTAGATCAAACATACCCATTCTTGTGTCTCGATACATCTTCTATCATTATATCTAATCATTTTTTTAAAATAGTCAACCATATAGGAGCCTATTCGTGACCACACACACACACACACACACACACACACACACACACACACATACACACACACATACACATTCAGCTTTATATCATATATATATATATATATATATATATATATATATATATATATATATATATATATGCTTCCTTCATTTAATCACATAAATTAATATACTAAAGTATAATTTTATGTGTAAACTTGAAGTATTTACTTCAACTGTGCTCAATACATAGGTAAAGCTAGATAGTAAGTTATAAAAAATATATATGGCAATTAAGCTACACAGAATATTCCGCGTTTCATCCACATTAGAATTTATATTTAAGTTATAAAAAATATATATGCTAATTAAGCTTAATTGCCATATATATATATATATATATATATATATATATATATATATATATATATATATATATATATATATATATAATATTAAATAGAGAATTGCTTCTGCAAAAATAAATATAAAATCTGCATAAATAAAAATATATTTAAGAGTATTTTACTATCGGGCAAAGTAGTAAAAATTATCTAAAACTTATCTATACTAATAGATTGATTGGATTTATTTTTCGATTGATATAAAGTAATCGATGTTGATTTGACTTATTATAATTATATATTATAATATATATATATATATATATATATACATATAAATTTATACTTATATATTATATTTTCATATTATCATAAAATTAGATGATTACTATAGAATTGCATGATTATTATAGAATTATATGATTATTATAAAATTATATGATTATTATAAAATTATGGTTTATTATAAAATTATATGATGATTATAAAATTATATGATTATTATAAAATTAGATGATTATTATAAAATTATATTATTATTATGAAATTATATGATTACTATAGAATTATATGATTACTATAGAATTATATGATTATTATGAAATTATATGATAATTATAAAACTATATGATTATTTAAAATTATATGATTACTATAAAATTATGTGATTTTTATAAAATTATATGATTACTATAGAATTATATGATTATTATAAAAGTATATTATTATGATAATATTATATGATTACTATAAAATTATATGATTATTATAAAATTATATGATTATTATAAAATTATATATGATTGTAATAAAATTATATGATTACTATAGAATTATATGATTATTATAAAATTATATGATTACTATAGAATTATATGATTATTATGAAATTATATGATAATTATAAAACTATATGATCATTATAAAATTATATGATTACTATAAAATTATATTATTGTTATAAAATTATATGATTATTATAAAATTATATGATTACTATAGAATTATATGATTATTATAAAATTATATTATTATTATAAAATTATATGATTATTATAAAATTATATGATTATTATAAAATTATATTATTATTATAAAATTATATGAGTATTATAAAATTATATGATTATTATAAAATTTTATGATTATTATAAAATTATATGATTATTATAAAATTATATTATTATTATAAATTTATATTATTATTATAAAAGTTTATGATTATTACAAAATTATATGATTATTACAAAATTATATGATTATTATAAAATTATATGATTATTATAAAATTTTATGATTATTATAAAATTATATTATTATTATAAATTTATATGATTATTATAAAATTATATGATTATTATAAAATTATATTATTATTATGAAATTATATGATTATTATAAAACTATATTATTATTATAAATTTATACGATTATTATAAAATTATATGATTATTATAAAATATATGATTACTATAAAATTATATTATTATAAAATTATATGATTACTATAAAATTATATTATTATTATAAAATTATATGATTACTATAAAATTATATTATTATTATAAAATTATATGAGTATTATAAAATTATATGATTACTATAAAATTATATTATTATTATAAAATTATATGATTATTATAAAATTATATGATTATTATAAAATTATATTATTATTGTTAAATTATATGATTATTATAAAATTATCTGATTATTATAAAATTATTTGATTATTATAAAATTATATGATTACTATAGAATTATATGATTATTATAAAATTATATTATTATTATAAAATTATATGATTATTATAAAATTATATGATTATTATAAAATTATATTATTATAAAATTATATGAGTATTATAAAATGATATGATTATTATAAAATTGTGTGATTATTATAAAATTATATGATTATTATAAAATTATATGATTATTATAAATTTATATGATTATTATGAAATTATATGATTATTACAAAATTATATGATTATTATAAAATTATATGATTATTATAAAATTTTATGATTATTATAAAATTATATTATTATTATAAAATTATATGATTATTATAAACTTATATTATTATTATAAAATTATATGATTATTATAAATTTATATGATTATTATGAAATTATATGATTATTACAAAATTATATGATTATTATAAAATTATATGATTATTATAAAATTTTATGATTATTATAAAATTATATTATTATTATAAAATTATATGATTATTATAAAATTATATGAGTATTATAAAATTATATGATTATTATAAAATTTTATGATTTTTATAAAATTATATGATTATTATAAAATTATATAATTATTATTAATTTATATGATTATTATGAAATTATATGATTATTACAAAATTATATGATTATTATAAAATTATATGATTATTATAAACTTATATTATTATTATAAATTTATATGATTATTATAAAATTATATGATTATTATAAAATTATATTATTATTATGAAATTATATGATTATTATAAAATTATATTATTATTATAAATTTATATGATTATTATAAAATTATATGATTATTATAAATTTATATGATTATTATAAAATTATATATTTATTATAAAAAGTTATACAGATTATTATAAATTTATATGATTATTATAAATTTATATTATTATTATAAATTTATATGATTATTATGAAATTATATTATTATTATAAATTCATATGATTATTATGAAATTATATGATTATTATAAATTTATATGATTATTATGAAATTATATTATTATTATAAATTTATATGATTATTATGAAATTATATGATTATTATAAATTTATATGATTATTATGAAATTATATGATTATTATAAATTTATATGATTATTATGAAATTATATGATTATTATAAAAAGTTATACTGATTTGGATTGGTAAAAGGTTATCTGTACTCATTGATAGATTGGATTTGTCTAGCTTCAAAGGTTTTCATTCGTTTGAGTAAAAACCTTTGAAGTTAGATAAATCAAAGCAAGTCAATCAATCAGTATCGATAAAATGATATCAACTGGTGAATTGTAGCAAAGTTTACTGCAGACAAATACATTTACTTATGAATCTGCTCTCATTTTTGACATTTTTTGTATGATAAATCCGACACGATTGACCTTTAATTCAACGGTGAAAAAGTTGGGAATGTTAGCAGTTGAATTGACATTATGAAAAAAGTCTTAGTAAATTGAAATTATGACAAGAAAATAGTTTTCTAAAGTAAGAATACTCTCATAGTTATTATACATATGTATGGTTGGTTTCCTCACTGCTCCGATTGCTTGGAAACTTGAGTAGAAAAGTACCAGTCAAGAATCTGTTCTTGACAATCAGCCCGACAAGTGCAGGGTCAGAAACTGGCCCATTACCTGTCGGACTGAAGTATGTCGCCTGGGTATTACCTAGACGGTCCACCCTCCTAAGCTTTTCCACCCGACTTTAAGGTGGGGCAAGTTTATTGCTTATTCCTTTACCACAAATGCCAATGGGGATGCCCTCAGGCAACTTTTGCTAGGTCAGAGTGCGTCTCCTTTGAGCTGGCTGGACATCTCCACTTTCTGACCTTGTGTCACATCATGTTGAGTGCTGAGCTAGGGAAGCATGTAAATATCTAGTATCGTAAGAATAAATGAGTGAAAAACCTTTGAAGTCAAAGTGAGCCATTCAGAGTTAATAAAAATTAGCCAATCAAATCTCGCATGACGACCAGCCAGAAACTAATCAAAGAGAAAATAGAAATAATAAACGAATATGACTTTCTGAAAAAAAAAAAAAAAAAAAAAACATAAAAACATTAATCAATTTATAACATTGAAAAAGAAAACGAAAGAGAATTTGATTCCAAAGTTTAAAATTAGAACGAAAAAAAAAAGAAGAAAACTTTCATGATGAATAAAAAACGGAAAACAAAGTCGATTTAATCAAAATAAATTGAAACAACAAAAATAAGAGAAAAAGAAAATCAAAAGGAATTCAATTGAATAAAACTTTTTTTGTTGTTTTTAGACATAATTTGAAATTATGAAAATTGATGATAAGGACAATTCTGGCGGATATTTCATTTGTCTTTTTCAGGACCCACTTTAAAAATGAGAATAAGGGATTCTGTTATTTCTGGTAGGGGCTCGATCAGGATAAAAACTAGACATCCTAACACAAAGCGGGTAGCTGGACAGCACTACTGTCAAAGAAAAGGAAAAGCGCCTCCTTTTCTCCGATAGTCTGTGGGAGACCCGTGGGCATTTTTTTTTTTTTTTTACATGGAGTTCACCATTTATCAAGGCCCAATGGCCACTCGGGGATAAGGGTTATTGTGTGTACAGTAATCAATGGGATAGTGTAGCAATAGTATTGGAGAATTGATAAGGTGTCATTACTTAGGGGGGGTCATCAGGAATTTGTTCGTGTTGGACTTGAAGACATCTAGGTTGAAGTCGGGAGGGAAACAGGCAAGCGGAACAGAGTTCCACAGGCGTGCAGTTCTAAGAAAGAAGCTTTGTTCATGGAATCTACGTTTTGATTTAGGCACAGATAAGGAGTGGGGAAAATTATTGACGGTGGTTTCAGCTAGTCGGGTGTTTTTTGAAAAAGATTGGCGAGGGGGGACCAAAGAATAGAGCTCAGACGAGCACGTGCCATGGAAATAACGATAGAACAAAGACAGGCTCGCTACGTCTTTTCTGTGGAAAAGAGGTTGCAGGGAAGAGAAAAGGGCATTCCCCACGAAGCCACGAAGTCTATTTTGTACTCTGTCAAAGAAAAGGAAAAGCGCCTCCTTCTCTCCGCTAGTCTGTGGGAGACCCTTGGGCATAATTGAGAACCCATTTATCCCCCCCCCTCATCGATCAGAGTAATGTGAGGTCATGAAAAGCAAGTGACTGATGTAATATGGAAGCAAACAGAAATAATTTTGCTGATGGTTTCGTATTTTCGTTGTGCTGAGCAGGAGCTACCTCTGGGCACAACGATGAGGACAATCGTCCAGCATGGGCACTGCTCGGACAGAAAGAAACTGCAACCTACTGTCTGTACAACTGCGAAGAAAGCTATGGCAATACATCAGGCCCTTTATTCGAGAAACAATGTGAACAGGGTTCTGAATCAGAACGCCTCTGCTCGGTAGGGATTAGCATGATAGACACGTGACACCTGATCGTCATCAAACTACTCTCCGACAACCAGTAAAGAATAAATCAAAGAAGATAGAAGAAACCAACATCGAAAATGATGAGCAACAATGAATTCATTAATACATTGAAGGAGACATAGATGGATGGAGAGCCATAGTCGTCAATGTCTGCACGAGGCAGGACATCATTTGAATTGAATTGAACACACAAAAAAAACTTCCTTTGTGTTTCTATTGACTTGTCTTCTCACAAGGGCAGACTTAGATACAAGATCGATTTCTAATATAAAGAAAATTTAGCTCCCCAAAAAGGGATACTCTTAACTGAAACAAAAATAAGAATTGTCTTTACTGACCGAGGGCAAAAAAGATGAAGAGTAGTATCAGAGCAGATACTACACTTTGAAAAATGTATTCATTTCTGAAAAATACAAAAATTACATACTAGGCCATTCAAAAGTGTTGGGGAGGGAGGTCTATGGATATCTGTGTCATTGTACCTTATATCTATACACATCTATAATAGTGAAATTGTCTTTGTGTATGTGTCTGTGGGTGTATACATTTCTCTACCAAACTACTCTGTCAATTTTTAGTCTACAGACTCGAGATTTGACATAAGGAGTATTGGGATTTGGGGAAATCTTTTTAATCGGTTTTCAGCCAGAAATTTGGCTGTCAAAGGGTCAAAGTTCTACGATTTGACGTTTGAAAGCTTTACCAAACTCCTCCGCCAATATTGGGTCTAAACACTTGAAATTTTAGATGTAGGTTTCTTGGACATGGATCAAACCTTTTAATTTGATTTGAACCGAAAACAAATGTAAAAGAGTCTAAATTTGGGTCAATGTTTTTAAAAAAATTTGATCTCTGCAGTCTCTAACAAATTACTCAGCGAATTTCTGGTCTAAACATTTGAAATTTTACATAAACTGTATTCAGACATAAGGCAAGCTTTTTAATTGTTTTTTGGCCGAAAATTTAGCTGCCAAGGAGTCAAAATTCCAAAGATTTGACCTTTGTGGTCTCTAGCAAACTATTCAGCCAATTTTGGATCTAAACATTTTAAATTTTAACATAAGGGCTATTCAGACATGCAGCAAGCTTTTTAATCAGTTTTTGGGCAAAAGTTTGGCTGCCAAGAGGTCAAAGTTGAAAGAGTTGACCTTTGCAGACTTTACCAAGCTCCTCCGCCAATTTTGGGTTTAAACGCTTGAAATTTTAGTTGTAGGTTACCTGGACATGAGTCAAACTTTTTAATATATTTATACATATGCACATAAAGTTATGACTTTGGACCCGAGCAGAGCCGGGCTGAACTGCTAGTATATATATCATTTTAATAGCTAGAATCTTAATCACTATAATAATACATTCACTCAAGGTGTCGTTCTACTTAATATAATGCACTTTGATCGTAGCCTCAAGGCCAAGTTTACATTTTATATTCGACACACAACATCTTGCATCACATCTTCGCCAATTGGGCGATCCCATCTTTTAAAAAGAACTTGGAGGGTGATAACGACATACGAATATCAAATACCTTAGCGTATTATTATAATAGACTAGCGTGGGTACCCGGCGTTACCCGGGTGTGGAAAGGTTTTAATGTAAGGGTATTGAAAACAGAGCCCTAAAAAATATTTAAAAAAGAAAAAAAAAATTAACCAACCCCTAAAAAAAAAAATGAAAATAGAAGCAATTACCCGCGCGAGCACAGAAAAAAAAATTAGCTGCAGTAACCATCTATGGTCTATGGTAATTTTTATCACTGTACCTTATATATGTCTGCCATTTTTCTAGCTAAAATCTTAATCGCCGTAATAATAATAATAATAATAATAATAATAATAATAATAATAATAATAATAATAATATATACACTGGGAGTTGTCCGACTTAAGATTCGCAAATCGATTTATTTCTGCTTTTGCATTGTATTGAAAGAAAAACGTTTGATCTATAAATAGCTGAAGCATCCTTTTAAGGGAAGAGCTTAACGACATGTATTATTTGGATTATTCAGACTCCTGTTCTCGTGTTGAATGTTAATAGTATAGTTTTGACTTCAGACAGACAGATACTAAATCTCCATTCATAATACCATTGTAATAGTACATTAATACAAGTAATAATTGCATAGTTTTGACTTCAGACAGATATAAATAATAATAGCTCTTTAAAGAAAACGAAATTTGTTTCTGATTGAATTTCTAAATTACTGATTGAATTAATTCTTACAAAAAAAAAATTATTGATTTTGTTGTTCTTAATTGAAAAGGTCACCAGGTTTCGACGGCAAAAGGATTAAGGATTTTTTTTTATTCATCATTGATCGTATTTTGGGTGTTATTTTTCACGTTTTCGGTCGATGTAACCACCGACCTTCTTCAGGTGTATCTGGGAATCTTTCTATCGAACTCGGAAATCTGCAAGGACTTTCAAACAATAATTTAGTCCATAAGGGTAGCATGCTATAATTCCATCAGCCATGACTAGGTAGAAATATTAAGTTGCAATTGTATATTTGACATTACCCCTGATTGAGAATTGAGCCTTCAACCTCCGGAAGAATGCCATTTAGAACTGAATTATACTTAGTATTTTATCCGCGACGACGTGTGTTCTTGTGGATTAAATGATATTTGGGGATATTTTTGTTTTCACTTATTCATAGGTAGACGTACAAGACGTTTTATCTAGAAGATTCAATTTGATAAGTGCCAGATTAATGTAGTGGGACAGGTTATCTCAATATTTTAGAAGAATCTTTCACTTAGTAATACAAGCACAAAAATTGGCACAAATGACGTTCAGAACATTCATTTTAAGAAAAGAACGTTAGCCATTAGAAAATTCAAGATGGCTGCCAGTTTTCAAGATGGCTGTAGAAGCAAACCTGACAAATTTCAATTTGGGGGCTTGTATCACCAAGTGAAAGATTGTTTCAGCAATCTGCCCAGCTATAGATGTCACGATTGTCACAGATTTTGTGAATTGGTGTTGTCTTAATTTGGCTGAATAGGGATTAACATCGGTTACATTATTTTCTCCTGAATATTCTTCTCAGCAACGTCGAGATGTCATTTCAGGGAAATCTAAAGCATTACGAACTTATTTTCTTTAGGAAAAAAAAAATTATTTTAGATTTTAGCGTTATAAAATAATGAACGTTGGGTCTGCATTAATATAACCAAATATTTAGGCATATTTGACACTAGGGAAATGTCGAAAACATTTAAGCCTTCTGTCTCATCTATTGCTGATCGAGATTTGGTATTTACCTGTCTGAAGCTGAAACTATATTTAAAAAAAAACAACTTTTTATTACAATTTCACCTCAAACAAGCCACTTTGATGTAAGAGGCTACTATCGGGGACATAAGTTGCAGGGATACTATGTAGGAAGTTGAGCAGCTAGATGCCTGTTCACATTACACTTTAACTTCTGCATGAACTCAGAAGGGAGTTCCAAAGTCTAGCAGTTCTGGAGAAGAAACTATTAGAGTAGAAGGCTTTCTTACATCTAGGGATCTCTACTGTGTAGGGGTGGGATTTTGCTGCTTGTAGAACAGGCAGAGGGATGCAACGTTTTGTCGATGGGACAGAGGTTGAAGCTTAGATGACAGTTCAGGACCTATCAGGTTTGCGACTCTCTTTTGAACCCTGTACAGGAGCAAGAGACTAGTAGTAGATGCACCAGCCCAAATGAGACAACAATACTCCATACATGGGCGAATGGTGGTCCTGTAGAGGTACAGGATACTTTCAGGTATAAGTAACTTTCTAGCATGGTAAATAGAGCCCACATTCTTTGCAGCAGCCTTGGCAATACTCTATTACTTCTATTAACTGTACTACTGTTCTATGTTTCAGTGCTGAATTAATTTAGTCTAGTATATGTTTTGTTTTCATGAGATAATCTTCCCAGATATTACCTCTTCCTTTGGAAGAGAGGCATTGTATTATATATGCTATTGTTAGAAGACTTTCCTCCCAGGCATTACCTTCTCCTCGTGGAGAATAGTGTAGTATATATTCGTTCATGATGATACCAACCTCCCAGGCATTACATTTTTGTGTCATGAAGGTGGCAGTGTAACATATGTTCGTTGATCATATCATCCTCCTAGTTATTACACCTCCTTTTTATGAAGTGTGAAAGGATAGTGTAGTATCTGTTTTGTATTCATGCAATACTCCCAGGTATTACATCCTCCCTTATGTTGGGGCGGGGGTAATCTAGTCTGTTTTGTGGTTATGAAGTTAGGGATTACCTTCTCCCTTTTGTATGTGTGTGTGGGGGGGGAGTAGTAATATGCTAGCAAAACTATGCGCCCGTTGGCTGCATAGTTTTGCTTGTGACTCTAACTTTAGAACTGTCAGTCTGAAGAGAAAATCAATCTTGAGTGCTGATGTAGCAACAATAGCTACTGTAATTTCATGAACAGAAAAATAAGTGATGGTATTTCTGGAAATGTCAAGGATTTCAATTCTTAAAAAAAGAATTCCAACTGCAAATTCTAAAGATATTGTCAAGAATTTCGCTTTTGTTTCCAGTAACCGAGATATTTAAAAAAAAAAATCTAATATATGAAGTAATGGAAGCTTTTTTGCGTATATCTCAACAGAATATCAGTGCATTTATCGAGACTCAATTAACGTTTCTGTTTCGTTACTAAGACTTGTCGTACTACTAAGATTGTTCTTATCTCAACAAGAATCCATTTGGAATATCATAAAATGGCATTAATATTTAATCCAATGCTTCTTGCGAGGCAGATTCACTTATTGAGACAAAAATACAGTAGGAAGAACACAAATTTCATGTGTTTCTTTTTAGTACTTTGATAAAGGTGTTTTTAGTATTTTGATAATGGTTTTTTAGTATTTTGATAATGGTTTTTTAGTATTTTGATAATGGTTTTTTCGTACTTTGGTAAAAGTGTTTCTTTGTACTTTGGTAAAGGTATTTTTGTACTTTGGTAAAGGTATTTTTGTACTTTGGTAAAGGTATTTTCGTACTTTGGTAAAGGTATTTTTGTACTTTGGTAAAGGTATTTTTGTACTTTGGTAAAGGTATTTTTGTACTTTGGTAAAGGTATTTTTGTACTTTGGTAAAGCTGTTTTTTAGCACTTTGATAAATGTGTTTTTTAGTACTTTGGTAAAAGTGTCCTTTAGTACTTTTGTAAAGCTGCCTTTTTTAGTACTTTGGTAAAGGTGTTTTTTTTTAGTACTTTGATTAAGGTGTTTTTTAGTACTTCAGTAATGATGTTTTTTAGTCCTTTGATAATGGTGTTTTTTTGTATTTCGGTAAAGGTGTTTTTGTACTTTAGTAAAAGTGTTTTTGTAGTTTAGTAAAGTTTTTTTTTTGTACTTTATTAAAGGTGTTTTTTTGTACTTCGCTAAAGGTTTTTTTTGTTTACACATAATAATAATATGTGTTCACTAAGGTTATTGTGAGTGTTTGAAAAATCAATGAAATAACTGTGACTTTGGACGACGTTATTTTATAGCAAAAAGTATTAATACATGAATATAAAAAGTCACTTTCAATCATTCATGCAAACACATGTTTGGTGAAGAAAGTTGGGTTAGTCATAAAACTTAAAAATGTGTATGGCAATATGTTCATGGTGTGAATATGTGTGTATAAGTAATATACATATGTAAGTATTTAGCATTGTATATGTATGTGCATTGGTTTACCTTGTTCTTGTTACTGCATGTATAGGAATGAGTAGCAATTCTTTTCTGTTCACTTGGCACTTGTTAGTGTGTCAGAATGTGCTTTTGAGACAAAAAATGCTGATATGTGATTCATAGAGTTCTTTCTGGCTTGCCACCCGCAGCCCCAAAGGTCATGTAGTGGTGGTGTGATGGGAGATAGAGAATACGTTCTTGGGGTCCTGTTCATTGGTGCATCGACGGGCTTGAGAATTCTGGAGAAAACTTATTTTATTAACCAGGTACTATTTTCACATCAACGTGTTACTTTTTCACATGAACATGGTGCTTTTTTCACATGAACGTGTTACTTTTTTCACATGAACGTGTTACTTTTTCACATGAACATGGTGCTTTTTTCACATGAACGTGTTACTTTTTTCACATGAACATGTTACTTTTTTCACATGAACATGGTGCTTTTTTCACATGAACGTGTTACTTTTTTCACATGTACATGTTACTGTTTTCGCATGTACATGTTACTTTTCTCAAATGAATGTGTTACTTTTTCACATGAACGTGTTACTTTTTTCACATGTACATGTTACTGTTTTCGCATGTACATGTTACTTTTCTCAAATGAATGTGTTACTTTTTCACATGAACGTGTTACTTTTTTCACATGTACATGTTACTGTTTTCGCATGTACATGTTACTTTTCTCAAATGAATGTGTTACTTTTTCACATGAACGTGTTACTTTTTTCACATGTACATGTTACTGTTTTCGCATGTACATGTTACTTTTCTCAAATGAATGTGTTACTTTTTCACATGAAGGTGTTACTTTTTTTTTACATGTACGTGCTATTTTTTCCGCATGAACGTGTTAATATTTTCCCATGAACGTGTTACTATTTTCAAATGAACATGTTACTTTTTCAACATAAACGTGTTACTTTTTCAACATAAACATGTTACTTTTTCAACATAAACGTGTTACTTTTTTCACATGAAAGCCTTACTTTTTTGGAGCTTGAAACAACATTCATTGTCTGAAAAATATTTGGAGTTAACATGTTTCATTGAAAACTTGCTTGATTCAGTCGCCACATAACTTTGAGGTTATGGCAGCGCTCTAAAATGAAGAGAGGGGTGGATAGCAAGATCAGCCAAACGTCTGTTGCAGTTCTCCTTATAATCAATTTTCATAATTTGAAATTGTCTAAAAATAACATTTTTTATTTGATTAAAATTTGTGGATTTTCTGTTGTTTTCTTTTATTAAATTTTTTTTTTATTGTTTCAATTTTACATTCACTTTGATTAAATGTAATATTTTTCTGTTCTTCTTTTTATTCTAAAAGTTTTTAATTCTGATCTTAAATCTTGACCAAATTTAGTTTTATTCAATTAAAAATTTGTTGATTTTCTGGGTATATTTTTAAAATAGCAATTCGGTCATATGCTTCTGATTTTTGGGAGATGAGGATTGATAATTCGTATTATTTCAATGATTCGGACTACTTGAAGGGCCTGTGGCACAGTGGATAAAGTACTCGGTAAATTAAATGCCACTCTTTTGGAGGTGATACCCAGAATACAATTGTGAATTACTTACGACTCTACCCAGTCATCGCTGATGAAACAAGAGTATACTAACCCCGGTAGATTAAATGAAGGATTCTGTTCTAAACTCTATACAGATTCCCGAGTTCGATAGAAAGATTGTCGAATTGAGCAAGGTACACATGAAGAAGGTCGAAGGTTCCATCAATCAGAACTTTGTGAAAATAACACTCAAGATGAGAACAATTGTCTAAAGAATCTAAATAATACGAACAAGTTCATTTTTTGCTTATTGTTTTAATTTTTAATTACTTTGATTAAATTTTAAAAATTTAGGGTTTCTTATTTGTTGTGAGAGTTTTTTAAATTCAAATTTTAGACTTTGGAATTACATTCTCCTTGCTTTTTCTTTATTTCTTTATTTCTTTTTATTTCTTTATTCATTTTTATTTTTATTTATTTATTTATTTTTATTTATTTATTTAATTATTGTTATTTATTTACTTATTTATTTTTATTTAATTATTTTTTATTTATTTTTATTTATTTATTCATTTATTTTTATTTATTCATTTATTTTTATTTATTCATTTATTTTTATTTACTTAATTATTTTTATTTATTTGTATTTATTTATTTATTTGTTATAAATTTAATTAGGTCATTTTTATTTATTCATTTATTTTTGTTTATTTAATTATTTTTATTTATTTATTTTCATTTATTTTTTTTTGTTATAAATTTAATTAGTTCATTTTTTTCCTCATAAATCGTATTCATTTTTATTTCTAAATTTTTCGTTGATTAATTTCTGGTTGATTGTCATGTCAAAGATTTGATTGGCTAATTCTTATTCAACTGTAATTGATTGACTTTTACTTGAAAGATTTTCATTGTTTTAGTCTTAAAATAGCAAAAATTTTCCTGTCATAATTTTAATTGACCAAAATCCTTATTTCTCATTTCAACTGTAAATTGTGATTAACCGCGACAGGATAGGGTTCCTATCCCATTAGTTAACCACCTGAAGAAAGCCAGAGGATGAGTTAGCTGAAACGTGGTGATACATGTATATATGAATAAAAAAAAAAACTAAATATTTTTCCTGGTGAATTCATGTAAGTCTCAGAAGATTTGTTTGGTTGACTGGTTGGTTGTTTTTGTTTTACAGCATATCAACCCTTTTCAGGTTATTTAATGCCAAATCCAGTGATTTTGAAGAATAATTTTTTGATAGAATATATTTGTTTTTTTTTTGTTTTTTTCAAGTCAGTTTCTATTTAACCCATAGTTGGGACCCTAACAGGTACTACCACTCCGAGTCATGGTGGACCTGGGAGCAATGTCAATTAAGGAGTGGCTCCACACTCCCCAAAGCCAGCAAGCTGGGGCCTCACCATTGGATATAGTTTAAGGTCATATCCAGGACCAAAGATTTCTTTGGTATATTCATGCCATTCAATGAAACGTGTGTAAGATGCAGCAATAAAGCAATAGGAATGTGAATTAAATGAATACTTCTGTGGCTTTGAAATGTTTAATAAAGTCAGAATTGAAATAACCCGAAACATCACGTCAATACACATAAATACACATTAGTCTTTGTTATAGAGTGGAGGATTTTCAAATTTCTTTGTCAGTGAAATGTGAAAAAATTGATTTGACAAGCATAGAATCATTGTTGAATATAACAACAACATGCATCAGCATAAAAGGTGTGACGTTTGCACAAAATGATGCCAACTCTTGGGAATATGCCAAAAAAGCTTTTATTGAAAACCCCCACAAAAACAAAAGAAAAAAAAGCGATTAACATAATTCCAATATGAAAACCACAATCTGCCGATATACATTCCTCTGCTGCTGCTGTTGATCAAACTTATTAAAGTGCCGATATCGAGAAAATATATGTGACGCGCCAAATTTGGATTATTTTGGCTTAAGTACGTGTTGTGACATAGTTCGAACACGTGACTATTGTTCACATGTATTTAAAAAAAAAAAAAGCGGTTGAAATCAGTCAAATCTGCGAGTTAGAATACAAACATGTAGCAGATTACTTGTGAATTCAATTACCAGTTGTTGTTACTCGACATGGACTTCTATTATTGTACCTAGCCAAATGAATCTATTCTACGTTTTATATCAGTGCATTTTTTATGATACGACAGATTTTTTTTTCTTATTTTTTGTTGTTGTTGTTGTTGAGCATCATTTATTCATTTCGTATGAATCAAATAATTTTATTATTTGCATTCGTTTCCCCAATATCTAGAAAGGCATCAGGTACATACTGGAATGGACCACATGAAGGTTGCCAACATCCCTGTGGAACAAACCGGATTTGAACTTAACACATTCAGGTTGTTAGTCCGTGTTGTTAACCACTTAGTCACCATTACTTCCCTCCTTCTGTTTCCTGGGGAAAAGACATTTATTTTCTTGATTCTTTTAATAGAATCGGGCACACACAAGATCGACCACATAAAGGTTGCCAACATCTATGATGAAAGTAGTGTGATGGACGCATATATAAGTATTTGACAGTGTGACATTGTGTATCTGTGTGCATTTACGTTTACGATGTTCTTGTCTTGTACACCCATATGCTACAAACTGTAATGTGTGTGAGTTGATGAAGCTGGCATGTGAGTCATTGAGTCCTTTTCCCTCTCACAACCCTACCTCGGGCCCCAAATGGCATGGGATGATTTGTAGAGAATACATTCTTGGGTTACTTTTGTTCCACCGGCTGGTGAAGACTGTCGAAAACTGATTTTTTTTTTTTTTTTTTTTTTTACAGGTCTTATAAGAATTTGTTGGCAGTATCTTATTATTTTCACGTGCATGTGTTACTTTCTGGAGCTTGGAAAGATTTTCATTGGTTGAAAATTATTTGAGTTAACACCTTCATGTAAAAAGTTGGTGGAGAAAAAAGGGCGTAAGCAAGTAGAACTATTTGCATTTTAGCATTCGTTCGAATCGAATCTCGATGTCTAATCTATCAAAGTCTAATGCAGATAAAACCCCAAACTCAAAAGAGTGAGTTTACTGGAAACCGGAAGTTATCTAATTCACGACGTCACATTCTTACTTTTACGTTAGCCGATGAGCTAATCACGGCCCCTCGCTCATGTTGGTCAAAAAGTTTAGTACAAAATAAATCATTTGGGGACATTTTATTTATGTTTATTTCAGTGTAAATAATTAATAGCTTAAAGTAATAAAATGCGATATAGAGCATCTATTCTTCGCAAGTAAAATTCAACTCTAGTGAAAAGTTTTTATTTAGACAATTGATAAAGATGCATTATTATCCACCACTAAAAACAAAAAAGTGAATTACACCGTCCCCCTACCTACTCCCCACCACCACCACCGCCTTAGAATGCACTTTAAACAGTGCATCATGGGAAAAAAATGTAATTATTTTTCTTTCAACAAAAGATTTCCGTTTTTATACAAAATAAACTAGCATCTAAAAAACAAATTAAATATCATTACTGCGGAAAATTAAAATGAACTCTAATTTTAAAAATGAACGGAGAGTTTCTGTCAGCCAAGCAAATAATTAAAATTCATTGTGCAGGGAGTTTTATCACCGAAAGTCAGTTCCTCTTTACTATCTTCCCCACGAGGGTAGAGTTAGACACAAGGTCGTTTTTTTTTTAATACCAGCGAAAATCCAGCTCCACAAAACGGGACACTCAAGATTGAAAAAAAAAGAAAATTAAAATTGCGTCAGTCTAGAAGGATTTCTCTTTCACTGATGCAGACAGAAAATATAAAGTGCAGTATCAGAACATATACTACACTTTGCTCCTAAAAGTTCAAATTGTGCGACAAATACCCAGAGCCCACTCAGGAATGGTGGTCATCTTGCGATAATGGTGGATATCACACTAAACACTTGACCCCAACCTGAAGAGCCGTTGTTGAAAAAGGATCGGGTATTACAAACGGGATAATTAGAAATTTATCAGAGACGTCTCATGGAGTAACACCTTTTCTCAATTTCTTAATCAGTGTGTAGATGAGAAAATCAAATGTATCAAATCAGGTGTAGGAGCACATGACCGCATGTAGAAATTCTATAGCAAGCCTCCACTCTCCTCAAATGGTTGATTTAAACCTGTACCTGCTATAGTGCATAGGCAGAAAGCATCCGCCGCATTGGATGGGCTACATCCAGTATGGACTTCGGGACTAACTAACAAACTGAAAAGGCAGTTCTTCAGGGCAGTGGTAGAGTCTGTCCTTGTTTACGGTGCTACAACCTGGACATTCACCAAAAGATTGGAAAGAAAACTAGACGGCACATGCACCCGTATGCTGAGAACAGTATTAAATATATCTTGGCAAAATCATCCCATGAAGCAGCAACTTTATGGCAACCTACCTGCCATATCTAATACCATCAGAGAAAGACGCCTACGATTTGCTGGTCATTGTCTGAGGAGCAAGCATGAATTGGTGAGTGATGTATTGCTATGGACTCCACGACACGGACGCGAAAGTAAGGGACGACCTAGATCCACGTACATCCAGCAAATAGCACACAACGCTAACTGTGAACCTGAAGATGTGAGACAGCTGATGGAAGACAGGAAACTCTGGAGAGGAAGAGTCACATTGGTCCGGGCAAGGAGCCCGTCATGATGATGATGATGATGATGATGATGATGATGACGTGCATAGGCAGAAAGCATTTCACAGATTCAACCGTCAATGTATAGTTTGAAGAAACCATTGTAAGAGCCTAATAGCTAAAGCTATGAGAAGATATAGGTAGCTAACCAGAAAACAGAAAGTAAGAATATGTGATTTCTGGAAAATCTATAATAGTGAATAAGTAATAAACAATCCCCTGCTATGCACCATGACACCTGACAAGACTGAACTGCTTACATAGTGGTTCGTACTAAACTCCATCTTAAACTTCAGAAACCACTCCCTTCCAAATTTCCCACCGCAACCAAACCCTACACTCGATAAGCAAGTCAGGGATATTATTAAAACCCTTGATACCCCCAACACATGTGGGGCTGATCTTATTCTTGCTAATGTAATAAAACAATTCCTGCTATGATCTATATATCTATAAAAGTGAGAATGTGTATGTGTGTGTGTGTGACGACACTTCTCAACCTATATACTCAACGAATTTTTGATCTACAGATTTGAAATTTAGGATATTCGGACATGTGGAAAACATTTTAATCCGTTTTCATCCAGAAAAAAGGGCTGCTAAGGAGTCAAAATTCGAAAATTTGGTATGGGGGCTCGTCAGATATTTAGTGTTTGTCAACTGTTTCATGAATGCGCATGCGCGACCAGAAAACATGACAGTTTCTTTATGTTAAGAATAAGTAGGTTTAGAAAACACTACTTAAAGACGTGTCAAGCTGGTCTAATGGTTATCATACTTGACTCACTGTCTTTTGGTTTCGATCTCAGCTCAAGTATATTTTTTTTCTTACAAGAAGTGAACTGTTTAAAAAAACATAATACTCGCATGCACATGTCTCAGTTTCTTTCTGTTTTTTTGTTTTTTTGTTTTTTTTTTACTTCATTTTTTTTTTAAGGAATTTAACGTTACGTTTAATACTTATGGTAATTTTGTTTATAATAAATGGGAAATCTGTATTAATTAAAATATGATATTTATGCGTATTTTACAACCAGGTTTACGCCGGGCGGCTTTCTAGTATTAAATAATTTCTATTGAAATTGTCCCTGTTCCCTCTAAACCAATACTTTCTCGAATTTTACTTCCTTGATAGTTAGAAAATTACCTCTGAATTATCAGTGTTCCAGAACTGTAGTGAAAGAACTGACACAAAATTATCGCCTCATCAGCCCTCTTCCGTCCTTTGCTAACGTTTTTGAATCTTTAATCAATCTAGTTATGAATTGCCACATCGGTATAGTGGGGCAGATTGCTGAAACAATGTTTTACATACTATGTATCACTAAGTGGAAGATTATTATGGAATATTGAGATAACCTGCCCCACTGCTAAACTCATTATGGAATATTGAGATAACCTGCCCCACTGCTAAACTTATTATGGAATATTGAGATAACCTGCCCCACTGCTAAACTTATTATGGAATATTGAGATAACCTGCCCCACTGCTAAACTTATTATGGAATATTGAGATAACCTGCCCCACTGCTAAACTTTTTCTGATTAACGGTATGGACTTAGGCAAACTCATTTGGCTACGGATATCGTAACGGTTATCTCCCAACGGATATACTATACACTAGACAAAGCTGGTGCAGTTAGGACGATAGGGCTTGATATATCCAAAGCATTTGACAAGGCCTTCTTATGAAAATTCATTTGTATTTTTTTTTTTAATTTTCTTCCTTTGAAGATTGTAACGATGGGTATGGGGCAGCCAAACCAGCTGCCAACATTGCCTTGTTTTTTATTGAAACCAACCGAGAGCTCTTTTTAGTATCCTCGTTGTTCCCTTAAGTGCAATTGTCTGGATCTCTTTTGCAATTGGTTCACCAGGAATATTAGTTGAGTAGGACATCAGGTTATTCGCCATAAGCCCTGTAGCACCTTGTATTACTGGGCAAATGTTTAATATAGTCAGATTAGCAGAGAAACCCGATGTTGTTTAGGATTGAGTAAGGATCAATGAATGTCCAGCCTCCCATACCTTTATTGTCATCTAAATCTGTGAAATCACCCAATTTTTAATCAAATCGATTGCTTGCTTGCTCTAATTAGGCCCCCTCCTTCACAGTGTACCGGGAGGAAGCTTCACATGCCTCCCTGCAGTGACTTAGTCCACAATACATTGTAGTCTACATTGCACTGTAGAGAATCTACTGTTGATTTTATAAAATTATTTTTATATAACGGCTTGAATTAAAGCTTAAAATTCAAAAGTCAAGTACCATGCTTCAATTGTTCTCTAAACAGAAATATTCATTTCGAACGCGCCCCTATCTTATCAAAGAACATACTGTTGATTTTATGAAATTATTTTCACACAATCACTTGAATTAAAGTTAAACGTACAGAAGTCAAGTATTATGATTCGATTGTGCTCTATAAGAGACATTCATTTCGGACGCGCCTCTGTCTTATAAAAGAATCTATAGTTGATTTTATAGGCTGGATTTTTTCTGATGGTGCAGTGATAAAACTTCTCGAATGCATTTGTGGTGTTAGGTTGTATAAAAGTGTTAACTTTGGTCAAAATCAGATTTTTTTTTATTATCATTGGATTACCATGGATAATATTACGACACCCGAGAGTTCATCATTTAAAAATGCTGCAGATGATGTTGTTGTTCTTGTACAGCATCATTCATTCATTCATTTCGAATGAATCAAATGATTATTGTTGGCAGTCGTTTCCCCAATATTTTTCTAATTAGAATTCTTTTTTTTTTAGAAAAAACATTTGGGCACTTAAAAGAGGTACCACATGAAGGTTGCCAACGTCTCAAGTGACAATGTTTCTGAAGAACCCACTGAATTTGAATTCTACACACCCGGGTGGCCAGTCTGTGTCGTTAACCAGTTAGCCACCGTCATCTTCTTGATAATGACGATGATGATGGTCGTGGCGGTGGAAAAATATCAAAAATGAATAACGGCAAAAAATCAGAGAATCCAAATTTCTGTAATTCGCTGGGTTTCCAGTTGGAGATGCGAGTGTAGGTAGAGACGAAAGGTTCGGTAGCACAAGGAAGACAAAGCGACAGTTTCTAAGTGAAAACATTCAACAATGGCCGACCTCCTTCTCCCCGATTCTCGGCTGATGTGATTCTGTTTTGTTGAATAAAAAAAAAAAAGCAGGAAATGTTTTGTTGTTCAGTTTCGTCTTTGTTTTAGCTTGATTAAGACGTAATCAATGGTAAACAGAAAAAGTTGGATCATGTTTTAGTATTTTCTTTGTGTCTTTGTGTGCTTTGTGTTTGTGTGTGCATATGTGTTTGCGTGTGCATATGTGTTTGCGTGTGTATCTCTGTGTTTGTATTTGTTTGTGTGTGTGCCTACTGCCTGTGTGTGTGCGTGTGTTGTGTGTGTGCCTTTGTGTACGTGTATGTATGGGTGCGTATGTGTGTGTGTTTGTGTGTGCGTGTGTATGTGCATGTGTGTGTGTGTGCGCGCGCGTGTGTGTGTGTGTGTGTGAGTAGATTGAATGAGGGAGCCTTTGCAATTTGACTTGAACAGACTCAAGAGAAAAAATAGTAGGCAACACCTACCCTCTCTCTCTCTCTCTCTCTCTCTCTCTCTCTCTCTCTCTCTCTCTCTCTCTCTCTGATTTCGAACCTTTTCATCCAAAAAAGCATTGGAACATTTATAGGAGTCTGTATTTGCATGAACTGTAAGACAAAGTCCTGTGATATTTACGTAACGAACAATAAACGTCAAACGAAAGGAAAACAAAACCTTTTTAATGAACAACAATGATAAGTATCTATTTATGTTATCTTCACCGTTGGGTGTAGGTTGACGAAAAAGAGTAAAGCAAGTAATAAAGCAAAAAAAAAAAAAATGTTCAGTTAACTAGTGAAAGTCTTTTTAGAATAGTATATCCAATGAAGATAGCTTTGCTCAGCGCCAGTGATGAATGCACGAGAAAGGACGTTTTTCTTCGTTGGTTCCAGGAAATTCTCAATTCTCAAACAGGACTGAAGTAATTCTTTAAGAGACGGTTAAAATTAATGCACCCCCGGAAGTTTTTTTTTTTTTCTCGTATGACCAAATAACTTCACATGACCTAAAACTATATCTGATGGTGAGGCCCCACCTTGCGGGCCTTGGGGAGTGTGGAGCCACCCTTTAATTGCCATTGCTCCCAGATCCACTCTGACCCGGAGTGGTAGTACCTGTTAGGGTCCCAACTATGGGTTAAATAGAATCTGACTTAAAAATAAAAATATTCCATTAAAAATCGTTCCTCAAAATAACTAGATTCGGCATTAAATAACCTGAAAAGGGTTGATATGCCGTAAAACAAAAACAACCAACCAACCAATCCAATGCCAGGTCCGTACCGAATGTTATAATTTGGAATTAATTTGGAATTCTTTTTGAGATGAGTAATTTTGTATGATTTATTTCGTTTAATTATTTGCGGACTTATTATCTTCATCTTGTACTCGTTGCTTTACCACCACTGACGAAGGCCAGAGGAATAATTGTGTATATGGTTGTCTTCAAGTCTAACGTAAATAAGTTCTTGATGAGTCGTTCCATATAAGTTATCAAATTTAACAAATTTTCATTACTAATGATTATTATATTGTCCAATTTCTACTGTACACTGTTTAACCCTTATCCTTGAGTGGCCTCTTGGCCTTGATAATGTGTTGATGCCTATGAAAAAAAAAAAAAAAAGAAAAAGTCCAATGTGAACAAGTTCTAATTGAATCGTCCCCCTAATTAATCCAAGTTACAAAATTCCCACTGTTTACTATGCTAAAATCACAATGACTAATGTATACCTATTAACCCTTATCCTCGAGTGGCCTCTGGGCCTTGATAAGTGGTGACACCCATGTAAAAAAAAAACAAAAAAACTTCACAGTGGTTGCTCTCCCTAATGAAGCGAATGTCAGTGCCATCCATTATAACGATTCATAAACCATTCTACATATATTGTTTCTTACATAGCACGTCATAATACCTTTCCAAGTCACTTTCTCTGACACTCCAGCTATGGAATTGGATAGAAGAGGCTGATGATATTATAGGATGCCCCACCCTTCATAACTAGAACCATCGGAAGAGATTACCTAGAAAATGAACAAGAAAAAGACATTAAAGCACTAAAAACGGCGAATCTACTTGAACTCTGCAGACCAGAGTCGCCATTGCACTTAACTGTTAACTGCCCGAAGGCTCAAGATAGAGAATTCGTGAAAGATGTCGAGAAACGGGAGACGTTCGTTTTTCCAACATTTCTGGTGAAAGTAAGCTGAGAAAAAAAAAAAAAAAAAAAAAAAACGGATGTCTCGATTTCCGACGAAATGTAAATATATATCCGGGAGACATTACGAGAATAATCCCGGAGAAGGACAGAAAACGGTAATAGAGATCGACAGAGAATGATCATGGCGAGGGACAGGAGAGAACAGTGACTGGGATATTTAGTTCAGATGTAGAAACATTAGCGACAAGACCTTAACACACACACACACACACACACACACACACACACACACACACACACACACACACCAGAATCCAACAAGTCGCTTGCATACAATGTCTGTGTCTGTGTCATTTTTATTACATGTAAACTGTAGACTAAAGTTTTGCATTTGGTGATCGCCAACGCCAGAAACTCAATACGTATATACGAAGATGAAGAAGAATGGAGGGTAACTTTTACAATTTGACTTAAACATAAACTTAGGAAAAGAAACAACAAACAATATCCCCTTCATCTCTCTCTCTCTCTCTCTCTCTCTCTCTCTCTCTCTCTCTCTCTCTGATTTCAAACCTTTTTACCTGTACAAGAGCCAAGTACGTCCTAGGATGGAGTATTGTTGCCACATCTGAGCAGGAGCTGCTCGAAGACCTATCCTGCCATGACAGAGTTCAAAACTGACTTCATAATATAGTAGGTGATGTCATTTTCTCTTCTCTGCAACTTCTTTCCCGCAGAAGAGACGTTGCGAGCCTGATTCTGCTCTACTGTTATTTTCATGGCAAGTGTCCGACTGAGCTCTAATTTATGCCCCCCTTCACCAATCTTTCATAAAAAAAAGACTTATCTAGCCAAAATCATTTTCAATAAATTCCCCCACTTTCTATTGATGCCTAAACGTAAACGTGGATTCCATGAACAAAGTTTCTTTCCTAGAACTGACAGAGTTCCACAGGTCTGCTGACTACGATATTGTCATCTTCAAGTCCAACATAAACAAGTTCTTATTGAACCATCCTCGTAAATAATCTAATCATACCAAGTTTCCACCATAAACGATTACTACGCTACTGTCCCAATGACTATCATACACACATGGACTCTTATCCTTGAGTGACTTTAGGGCCTTGATATGTGGTAACTCTTATGTTGAAAAAAAAACATTGGAATATTATGACAATTTGTAAATCATTCCACACACATTATTTCTTATACGGCAGACCATAATACATTTCAAAGTCACTTTCTTTAACACTCTAGTTATGCCATGGTTAAAATAATGGGGCAGAAGGGACTCACAAACTTTGGTAGAGATTTGGAGGTCCTTTTTTAGGGTTCCAATTTGAGAAGAAAATTTGGTGGAGGGCCAGTTTTAGAGAAATATTTTTAATGAAAACTGTTTTTAGATTTTTACTTAGATATGTGAGTGAATGAGAGAAGCATTAGATGATAAAGACAAACAAAATGATGAGCTCAAAAGCATAAATTCACAAAAGAGATATATTTAAAAAATAAAATACGCATCAAGTGCGCTTGAAAGCCAAATCACAACGTAATATTAGAAAAATAAACAAATATTTTACCTGTTTGAAATTTATCACAAATATATTTCAGAGGTATACTCCATCTTCAGTGTGTTGTTTTGTTTCTTTTTTTTTCCTTTTCTTCTTTCTTGCCATGTTGTAAATTTGGAGAAAGAAGTCTGTCTGTAAAGAGCCGCATGTTGTTTCTAGCGGCTGTATCTGTGCGTAAGAAAAGCGAGAATAACGTCAAGGATGAGAGTTCATATAGAAACGTTATTTTAATTTGAATAAAATAAAATACGCATCAAGTGCGCTTGAAAGCCAAATCACAACGTAATATTAGGAAAATAGACAAATATTTTACTTGTTTGAAATTTATCACAAATTTATCACTCTCATCCTTGACGTTATTCTCGCGTTGCCTGCGCACAGTTCAAACATTTAAAAATACAACCGCTAGAAACAACGGGCGGTTCTTTACAAACAGACTTCTTTCTCCAAATTTACAACATGACAGGGAAGAAGAAAAAGGGGGGGGACAAAGCAACACACTGAAGATGAAGTATACCTCTGAGATATTTTCATGTTTAGAATAAAAGTTTGCATAGATATGTAAGCATAAATTGTTTATTCATGTTTTAAGTCTTTGTAGAATAAATAGGGTCCATACACTACCCGAAAGTACTTCATTCAAACTCATAGGTTTAACATTCACAGGCAACATGAATTGGAACAAATACAAAGAAGCAATTGCCAAAGCTGCTGTGAAGAAGATGAGCTGTCTCTATCGTGCTAGAAGGCTATTCTCACCTGAGAGTATTCTGTATTTCTACAAAGCCACTATTCACTCATGCATGGAGTATTGTTGCCACATCTGGGCTGGTGCATCTGCCACTAGTTTATCGATCCTAGACAGGGTTCAAGAAAGAGTCGCCAACCTAATAGGTCCCACACTATCAACCAAACTTCAACCTCTGTCCCATCACTGAAATGTGGCATCGCTGTGCCTGTTTTACAAGTATTTTCATGGAATGTACTTTGATGAACTCAAAGCACTTGTACTCTTTCTACGTAGATACCACTGGCAAACTCGTCACGCGGCAAAATTCCACCCTCACACTGTAGAGATATCTAGATGTCATAACGATTTCTATTCAAATAGCTTCTTCCCTCGAACAGTTAGAGTTTAAAATTCCCTCCCGATTCCCTGCTCCCCTGACTGTACTGACATGCAGAAGTTCAAGTGTAATGTAAATAGATATCTCGCTGTCCAACTCTCTATATAAAAAAAATTTGGTCCTAAATAGTAGCCCGTTTCGATAAAGTGGCACTGTGCCTTGTTTGGAGTTAAATAACAAGAAAAAAAAGGCACTGAGATGTCGAGGAAGTCTGAATCGATAATTTAAGAGCAGTGAATTATCCACAAGTCTGAAAAATCGTAATCTAAACTTCCCTACTCAGTTATGCAAATTATATTTGATTAAAAATTATGAATAAGAGTCAGTGTTAAATTGTTTTCATTGTAGAAAGAAAGTTCAGTGAGAAAAGTTAGGAGTATTTAAAATGAATAAATTTATACATTTATTTTAGATAAACAGCTTATAATAAGAAAAAACTGTGTATATGCATGAGTGTAGATAACTACTCCAAGCCCGACAGAGGGATAAGCGGTGAAGGTGAGAAAAAATAGATATTAGCTCTGTCGTAGGTTTTTGCTTAATTGTTTATGAAAGAAAACTTTGTATTTTTAAGGTGGATCATACGAGAAATTTTATAAAATCAAAGAAATGCATCTGATTAGCTTAGAATGTTTTTAATTTTTTTTTTTTCGTTTATTCAGGCGAGTGTATGCATTAAGACAGAAGTGAAGAAACAAGTTTAAGTATTTATATTTTGGACATAAAAGTGTAAACTTCGGTACTACAGAGAAAAATATATATTAAAAAAAACATCAGCTAGAGGTACTTTGAAAATAACAGGGTTATATAATGATTATATGTAAACCTGCATTTTTCGTTTTTATCTAATCAACCATGATTGGTTTCACCCCTAAAACTGAACTGTATGGTACAATTTTAACATATGTATGGTAGAGCTGTAAGATATGTATTGTATAACTTTAACACATGTATTATACAAAATTAACGAATGTATTGTACAACTGTAACATATGTGTTGTATAGCTGTAACGTGTGTGTTGTATAGCTGTAACATGTATTGTACAACTGTAACATGTATTGTACAACTGTAACATATATGGTACAACTGTAACATATGTATGGTACAACTGTAACATGTATTGTTCAACTGAAACATGTATTGTACAACTGTAACATGTATTGTACAACTGTAACATATATGGTACAACTGCAACATATGTATGGTACAACTGTAACATATATTGTTCAACTGAAACATATATATGGTATACCTGTAACATATGTATAGTACAGCTGTAACGTATGTATGGTATACCTGTAACATATTTATTGTATAACTGTAACATACATATGGTACGACTGTAATATATGTATTTACAACTGTAACATATGCATGGTGCAACTGTAACATATGTATTGTACAACTGTTACATATGTATAGTACAATAGTAACATATGCTTGGTACAATTGGAACATATATATGATGCAACTGTAACATATATATTGTATAACTAAAATCTATGTATTGTACAACTGTAACATATGTATGGTACAATTGTAACATGTGTATTGTACAACTGTAGCATATGTATTGAATAACTGTAACATATGTATGGTACAAGTGTAACACATGTATGGTGCAATCGTAAGCTATGTATGGTAAAACTGTAACATATGTATGGTACAACTTTAACATATGTATTGTACAAGTGTAACACATGTATGGTAGAACTGTAACACATTTAATGTACAACTATGCAACTATGCAAAATATATATTATGCAATTGTCACATATGTATGGTACAACTGTAACATATGTATAGTACAACTGTAACATATATATTGTACAACTGTAACATATGAATAGTACAACTTACACCTATGTATGGTACATTTGTAACCTATGTATGGCATAACTTTAACTTATGTATGGTATAACTGTAACATATTTATGTTACAACTGTAACATATGTATCGTATAGCTGTAACAGATGTATTGTATAACTGCAACATATGTATAGTACAACTGTGTGCATTCTACAATTGTATCATATGTATTGTACAACTGTCACATATTTATATTACAGCTGTAACATATATATGTACAGCTGCGACAAATGTTATGTTTTCTGTCAATGCTAAGCCAGTGGAAGAAATTTTTGGAAGTATGATCATCAAGATGCGTTGAGACTATATTTTGTGAAAAGAGAAAACGTCATAAAAACATCGACCAAATATAACTTCAGGACGTTAGATTACAACGTGTGATCTTTCTAATTTCAGTCTCTCTCTGTCTGGTGTTTGCAAACGCCAAACTGCCGCCGATCAATGCATTTTTTACTAGTAATCTTTTTCTATTCAAATGATTATTTGTGCATATTGTTATGAGATGGAATTATAATGATTATAATGGCTCTAATATGATAATATTCTTCAATGTAGAGTCATTTTTTAAATTGAAAAATGTGGTTGTGTCAAGCAAAAATTTGTTTAAAATGGCAGCATAAATCTAGTCAGAGAAGCTTTTACGAGTAAAGAATTAATCCAGCCAGGATCAGCAGAGTGGTCCTTTCGTGTCAAGACAGAAAGCTACCATTGAAGAACTCATATCGCTTCTGGTTATAAATATAATTGCCCTAATCCTTGTGGTTATAACCTCTTAATATGCCAAAAATTTTACAATAATTATTATAATAGTTCCACCATAAATGTTACTATGTTAATTTTTTGATATTTACAAAAACCATGAAAAATTTTTTTTAAATATCAAATCTTAGCATTACTGATTCAAGGAATAGGCGTTTTTTTTTGTTGTTGTTGTTGTTTTTTTTTTGTTTTTTTTGCACAGCACAGTGCTAACAAATGCTTCTAGTCTATCGTAGTAGCCCCGCTTCATGGTAAGTGAATATGGTTCAGGATGTTCCAAGTTATATTCTATGCACTCATGAAATTGAAATAAAATTAACATTTTTTTCTGAAATCCAACCGTATTTGATACAAATAAACCTCAGTCTATGCTTGACTTGTCCACCAACTTCCAATCATAAATGACCAACAATTTTTCTTTTATCAGCGTTATTCAATTATATGCTTAAAATGTGCACCTCTGTATTGTCGTAAACACATTTGAATACACAGATTTTGTTTGTGATGATTCTTTTGGGTTCAAGAATAATCCGAGGATTGTTTTAATGGATATTATCTTTGAGATAAACCCAATGATAAAAACTGGAGAATTAAAGTCTACTGAGTGTGAAGTCATTAGTATCATGCCTTCCCCCCTTTGGAGAAGAGTGTGTATTATATGTTCGTTCAGAATGACATCATTCTCCCAGGGATTACCTCCTCTGTTTGTTTTTGTGGGGTGGATGGAACAGAGTGTGGTATGGTATCTGTTCTGCGATCATGATACAACCCTCTCCTGAGGGAGAGAGCATAGGATATGTTTGTTTGTTATAATACCATCCACCTAGGGATTAGCTTCTCCTTTTTTTTTTTTTTTTTTTGAAATGAGATAGTTAGGGTAGTATCTGTTCTGTGGTTATGATACAATTCTCCCAAGCATAATCTGCTCTTTTGCCGGGGGGGGGTAGTGTAGTATGTCTTATCATGAGACCATCCTCCAAGGAATTACCTTCTCCTTTGTGGGGAGAGGGTAGTGTAGTACCTGTTCTGTTGTCATGAGCTGTTACTGAATACAGAATAATCATGTTGACACGCCTGTTCTCGTTAGATCACAAAAGTTAAGCAACATTGAGCCTAGACAGTATTAAAATGGGTGACCATTTCGGAATACCAGGTGCTGTATGTGCTCTCCATTTATCTCTGCGTTGTTTTCCAGTCGTCCTGAACTCCTTGCCATTGGAATCAAGCAGTGCCGACACAGGAGAAATGTGGTTGGTGGTTGCATAATTCTTCCGTCACAATTACATGAGCAGTCACCCTTACAAGGGTGATTCGCAAGACTGAACAGAGGCGGTGCGTTATTGTATCGGTTGCTATGGAAATCAATTCAAATAAATTCCAATAAAGGTTAAATGTTTCGATTAAACTAATGGAACTATTCAAATTTTTCTCCAATTTTTCCGTAACGAAACAAAACCAAAAAATCTGGCTGCTTTAAAATTGTGTACAATTTAATTATGAAAAGGAAAATAAAATTGATTAAAAGTACTAATTAATAATGCTAATTATTAATACTAATTAGTAATGATTAATTTAAAACGATCATGTTAGCAACAATATTCATTGAATCTTGATAATTGCATTTATTCAGTAACTTCAAAGAAATTCAAATGTTGATGAAAAAAAAAATTGTTTTCCTAGCAACGCTTTTTAATTTGTTGAAGGAAATGAGTTATTTAAATCTTAACAAGGAATGATAAGTGAAAATCAATATTACAGCTTAACCATCATCATCATCGTCATTATTATTATTATTATTATTATTATTATTATTATTATTATTATTATTAATAATAATAATAATCTTGTTATTACTGGCTCACAAGGAGCTTTCACACAGATCATCAAAGATCTCTCCTTGAAAACAACCTGTGGTGTTCCCTGGAAGCTGAGTGACAACAAGTCTCCCCAGATTTCCACTCCTTCGATAACATTTCCAAATGAATTTATTATTATTATCATTATTATTATTGTTATTATTATTGTTGTTATTATTATTATTATTATTATTATTATTATTATTATTATTATTCACTAACTAGAAGTAGTCACACAGGCCATCATCAAAGATTTATCTTTGAGAACAACTTGTGGTGTTCTTTATAATCTGAATCTCTCCACTCTCCACCTCTTTTGATAACCTTAGGAAAGAATTTGTCTTATCGCAACAGCCACTTACCATTGATTTCTCGTTGGCAGCTATCATTGGTTACAGTCTTCTTTGCACTCAACCAGCCGTGGTCTGGCTAGTGCTTTCTCTCCTGGATTTTTCCATCCTTCTTGACCCTCCTCACTTATTTGGTGTGGTGCCAGTTTATGGCACCGTGCACACACAAAAATTATTGTTATAATTTATTTTTGTCATCATCATCGTTATTATTATTATTATTATTATTATTATTATCATTACCATTGTTGTTATTATCATCGTTATTATTATTGTCATCATCATCATTATTACTTTTATTATTATTATTATTATTATTATTATTATTATTATTATTATTATTATTATTAATATTGTACTCATAAGGAGTTTTCACATAGACCATCATAAAAGATTTCTCTCTATTAACAACCTGTGATGTTCCCTGGAATCTAGGAGACAACAAGTCTCCCTGATTTCTAGCACTCTCCACCTCTTTTTATAACTTTTGCAAATGAGTTTGCATCATCGCAATAGTCGTTTACCATTGATTTCTTGCTGGCACCGATTATTGGCCTTGCCTTTAATAGAATTCGGATGGCAATAAGCCTCCCCAAAATCCCAGTCTTTTTCGCACTCATCCAGTAAAGGTCTGGTTAGTATTTTGCATCCTCAGTCTTTCCATTCTCCTTGACCCTTCACAACTATTGGGTGTGGTGCCAGTGGATGCCGACACTAGAATTTTTTAAGTGGGAAGTGGATTAACTTACAATTATATGGTTTCAGTTTTCTTGATTCCGGGTAGTGTTCTGCTATCTTTTGTTTTACTTCAATTGTAATTCTTATATGCGTAACATAGCGGGGATGCACAGATGTAAATGTATGCGAAGTGACGTCAGGTGTGGGTAAAAAAAGAAGACTATAAAAAAGAGAATGATTACGTGAGAGATGTGGACAACGTTCGAAATCACGTGGGTGACGTCATGGCTTTATCAATGAGGAAATAAATGCTGTTGCTACAAAGAACAAGCGAGTTGGAGTTATTTCCTATTCTTTGTCTTCGTCTCCTTTGCGACTGACACTGCATACAACGTTACAAATGTAAGAGCGATGAATACATATTGAGTTATTTATTTTTATTTTACTCTTGATCCAATATTTATTGGAATAAAAAAATGAAATAGTGTACAAAAATAAAAGGTTTTTAAAATCCAATATGGTTTGGTTTAAGTAATTATGTAACGATTAATACAGTTCTAATTTTATACATTGGATACTTATTCCATAGTTCTAGAATGCATTGTTTATAATAAATATTGTTTTCTTTTTTTAAATTTTTTTTACTTGAGAGTCGCCACTTATCAAGGTCAGAAGGCCACTCGAGGATAAGGGTTAATGAATGTAAGGTGTTCACAGGCAACATTACATATGGCTGGTGAGCTTTTGTGGCTCATGTGCCCTATGCCGAGCTTCATTTAGATATCCTGGCTAAAGATTTTGGCTGTGTTTATTAGCGTCTCTAGTTTGTTTGTTTTTTTAGAAAGTGTGCACTGCTATTTATAAGAAAAGGGAGAAACATTTTTTTTATGACAGGATCATTTATTCATGGATGATAGAATGCGTGAGGAAATACAAAATACCAGACAAGATCAATCTGATTGAAAAAAAAAAGCAATGAGGACATAAAAACTTGAACTGACAACTGATCGACAATACATAACAGATGAAAATATAAAAAGGTATTCTCCAAGAGATTCCCTATCATCATTAATATACATCATCACCATGATGCCCCTTAACAATATAGTAAGAAAATGCCAAGCCAGATACAAGTTTACTAATACAGATGAAAGAATGAACCACCTAATGTATATGGACGACCTGATGCTATTATCCATGAATTAATGAATGCTCCTGTCATATGCTTTCGTGTAGTCAATCCATGCCATGGCTATAAACTTTTTTCTATTTTTACCTCTTTCAGGATCTTTTGGTCTATATATAGTATATCGTGTGTTCCTCTTTTCTTTTTCTGACATCCTTTCAGTTCCACGATTATTAAGGGAGCGGTAAATCTGATCTCTCAGTTGAGCTGTTAAGATTTTCCACATGGTTGGTAAACAAGTTATAGGCTTGTAATTGCTGGGGGGGGGTCTCTTTTCTGTGTCTTTTTGTATTAATGTGATTCTATTTTGGTCATCCATTCTGGCACATCTGCTTTATGGATACATATTTTCAGGTTTTGAATTAGCCTTTCATGTAGTGTCATGAATTTTTTGAACCAGTACATGTGTATTCCATCGTGAACCAATGCTCCCCAGTTTGCCATTTATTCTTAGGGTTGTCTTGAAGGTTTCCTTGCTGATTTCATTCTCTGTCCCTTCTTCGATTTTCTGTAACTCTTCCTTCATGTCTTTCAGCCATTCAGCTTGTTGCTCCTCCATTGTTTTCAAAATTTTCTTGTTTTGTTTGCACTGTTCCGATTTGTATATGTATCTTCTTAGTCTTCCTTCTGTTGCTGCTATTTTTCTCTGCTTTAGTTCTTCGCATTTCTTGTTTAGCCTCTACCACTTTTCCATCCTTTTCTGTTTGTTTTCATCTTGTTTATTGCTATGGCTTCTTCTTTTAAGCTTGTTATTGAATTGTTTATAATATATAAGTAGTTAATTAGAAGGCTCTACCAATATGGGAATATTGCATTGAACCATGCTTCATTTCAGCAAAGAATGATCTTCTTACCAATGATACAACTTCTAGATTGCTAGAATAATATGATGGCCAACCTTAGTTGGTACGCTGGTATGTTCTTGAAGTATATATATATATCTTGTTTTTGATGAAGAATGTATTTTTTCCTTAAAACAATTTTTTCCTCATGTCATTCGTTTCATATGAATCAGGCGGTTCAAATCTGTTGTTGGCATTGGTTTCTAGTTAGAATTATTTCTAGAAAGGCATTAGGTACTTAGAAGAGAAAACATGTGAAGGTTGCCAGCATCCTAAGTGAAAGTTATCAGTTTGTGTCGTTATCCATTAGCCACCATCATCTCTTTTTTGTATGAGTCAACATGCTACAACTTTGTTGGCTGACTTGATTCTGTTGTAAGCATTCGTACAGAAGGGAACACATTATGCTGTTGCAAACATTCTTAAGTAACCGTGCTAGTGTGGAAATGACTTGATTCGAACATGGTACCCCCCAGATCGTCAGTCCGTATCGTTATCCACTTAACTAACCTTACCTCCTCCAAATGGACGATCTCTGAGAGACAACTTTTCTTTTTAAGTTCACAGCATTACTCAGTTTTCTAAACTTTTCAAATTTAACTTTACAAAATAATGCTTTCAAAAAATGTGAATAACTCCTATTCAATTTTTGCGCCAACTATGTAACATGATTTGGCTTAGATGCAACCGCCAACAAGATTGGACGTACAATTTTTTTCGTTTCTACAGGGCATCACCCTCATACGTTGAAAGATTGCTTATAGTTTGTTTTTTTGTTTTTTTGTGACCGGACAATATCTTTTCCGAGAATGAATTCTTATTTTAGTCACGTAAATTCTTTTGCATTGAGAACAAACAACGTCGAAGTTGCGTTCGTGCTTCTCCCGCACCAAAATGTTTACTTATTCCCTTAGACTGCAGCACTACTCTTTCCTTTCTCTCTCTCTCTCTCTCTCTCTCTCTCTCTCTCTCTCTCTCTCTCTCTCTCTCTCTCAGTCTCAACTGATCATAACCTCGCACGCGAAGAACGAAACAATGTCCAAAAGTGAACAGACACAAAAATCTCAGAATTCATCACTAATTCTGTCCAACATAAACGGCTGTCTCTGCTCTTTCTCGGCTGTCTCAAACTAGAACTCTTTTCCCCTGCTAATTCGTCCCTTTAATTGACTACATGTCGCCTCATATGCAAATTACTGGCGCGCGCTACTATCTGATTAGGGTGGATGCTACCAAAAGTCTCAGAAAAAAAATGATTTTTCATTTTTTTCATTTAATTAAAAAAAATTTGCAACAATACTCGGTTTTGTAAAGTTTTTAAATTTAACTTCTTTTTCTTTTGCAGGTGAGTTGATATTTAAACAAATTTTTGGTTTTGCTGACTATCACTTTGTTGATGAAGTTAAAAACGAAGGTAGGTAAAGCAAGCTTTCTTTCTATAGCTGAAAACTATGTAGTGTTTGGGTGCAGTATCAGTTCTAAGGGCTAATACTTGCGCCCCTCCTCCTCTTACCAAATCTATGATTCTACTAAAACGGTTTCTATATTTTTTCTTTTACTTTAAGTTGAAAAAGTAAAGGAGATGATTTATCTCAACTTAAGTTTAGATTTTGTTCCAACAATTTATTTTAATAAACGGCTTTTTTAGTTTTTTTTAACACTTTATTTTTACCAAGATGTCCCGGTATTTATTTAGATTGGCACTTATGGCGGCAATTAAAAGTTAAAAAAAATATATAGAAAAGTCTGTATGATGTACAAACCAATCACAGAATGAAGATGAAATATTCTAAAAATCATGTAATTTGATCAAGTAGGTTTGTTTTTTTCTATTACACCAAATCAAATTTTAAAACAAAGCGAGTCAAAGTTTTTGTCGGCCATGATGAAATTCGATGAAATAAATTAAAGTGTCAAGGTGAAATCAGCCTTATATTCAATACAGTTTAGTAGTAAAATCGCTAAAAATCGTAAATTTTTATTTTATTATTTTAAAATAAAATACTTGATCGATTTACATAATTTTTGGAGTATGACATCTTCGTTCTGTAACGAGTACGTAAATCATACAGAATTTTCGGTATTTTCTTTACTATTAATTACCGCCATAAGTGCAAATCTGCATAAGCACCGATTTTTATTTTTTATTTTTTTTACAATTTATTTTAACAAAGATAGATTGCAGGGAAGAGAAAAGGGTATCCCCCACTAAGCCACTAAGTATATTTTGTACTCTGTCAAGGCAGGATAGGCTGTTTTTAGCAACTCCTGCCCAGATGTGGCAGCAGTACTCCATCCTTGGACGTACTTGGCTCTTATATAGATAGAGAATTGCATCAGCTGTGAGATATATACTGGAGCGGTAGAATGATCCTACCATTTTTCCGGCCCTGTCGGTGGGGCATTAGAATACGTCGACTGCCCCCTGCAGAGGGTAAAATTCCCTCAATGGGGGTCCTGGATATGACCTTAAACTATATCCAGTGGTGAGGCCCCAGCTTGTGGGTTTTGGGGAGTGTGGAGCCACCCTTTAATTACCATTGCTCCCAGGTCCACTCTGATCCGGAGTGTGGTAGTACCTGTTAGGGTCCCAACTATGAGTTAAATAGAAACCGACGTGAAAACAACAAATATATTCTATTAAAAAAAATTTTCTTCAAAATCTTTGGATTCGGCATTAAATAACCTGAAAAGGGTTGATATGTCGTAAAACAAAAACAACCAACCTACCATTCTTCCAGTGACCTTGGCAACAGATTTGATGTATGTGTTCCATTTCAGATCAGGAGTAAAGGTCAAGCCCAGAAGCTTGTCAAAACATGGAGCCTCCCCAAGATGAGAGCCATCTAGGTGATCTTTGATTAATAGTGATGTGTGAGGGCAAGCATTATCATGATGGAAGATGACTCCTTTTTTATTGACTAAATTGACTTAGTATTGCAGAAAGTATTAATGATGCTTTAATAATCTGAAAGAAAAAGTTTAAATCAATCATGGTGAATATGTTTAAATGATAGCAACATGCATAAGATTAAAGTGTAGTATCTGTTCTTCAGATGCTGCACTTCAATTTCTTGTTCTCTGTCAGTGGAGGAGAAATCCTTCACGACTGAGACAATTTTTATTTTTGTTCCTTTTTTCTCCACATTAAAAAACGACTCTGGTGTCTAACTCTGTCCCGTGGGGAGGCATTGTAAATAGGAACATGCATAAAATAACTTACAATAGTTTAAAAAAGACCCTTTCACAAACCAAACGCTTTGTGTTTTTCTTCGTTTATTCCACTTGAAACGTTTTTTCTTATTTCCATTTCAAAATAAATAAAAAATCTTTGTCATTTTTGTGAACAAAAATCAATTATTGAAATAAAAATCTTTGTTAAAATAAATTGTTGCGAAAATAATCTAAAAATAAGTTGAGATAAAAAAAAAAAATGTAGAAGAAATATAGGAAATTTGTTTTGTAAAAATCAATTGTTACAAAAAAAAAATAAGTTGAGGAAAATTATCTCCCTTAATTTTTCAGCCTAAAGTAAAAAACAAAACAAAAAAAAACCCATCAATAACAAAAAGAGCTAGGTGTGGGTGAGGGCAGGTATGAGTTGCATAGTATAACAAGCGCCATTTAGTTCTCAATTTTGACACAACTCTTATCTGATTTGTTTGTTACTGCTTGTTCTCCTGGTCTGCCATCTTGGTCTGAACCGCGCATGTGTGTTGACCTGGAACAAAAGCTTATTTTTTGTCATGGTTCGCGAACAAGATCCAGTAGAGAGAGAGAGAGAGAGAGAGAGAGAGAGAGAGAGAAAGAGAGAGAGAGAGAGAGGGAGGGGGGCGATCTCACATCTCATCCATTTCTGACGTCATTTTCTACAACTCTGGAAAAGTAGAGAGCTAAGAGAAGGAAAGGAAGAGCTAACTTTTCCTATTATACATCCATATTGGATCCGAACTGCGCATGTCTGCCTGTTTGGAAGAAAAGCTTTTAAAAAAAAAAAAAAAAAAAAAAAAAAAAAACACTTTTTGTTATGGTTCACGAACAATATCTAGCAGAGAGAGAGAGAGAGAGAGAGAGAGAGAGAGAGAGAGAGAGAGAGAGAGAGAGAGAGTAAGATACCTCACTCCTCTTCCAGTTCTAATGTCATGTTCTACTACTTGGTCACCCACAGTGGCCGGGGAAAGATAGACAGTCTGAGAAACGAAAGGAAGAGCCGATTGCTTCTATTATGCAACAGTCACTCCAAGAAAGAGCAAGTAAACGAGAGAGAGAGAGAGAGAGAGAGAGAGAGAGAGAGAGGGAGGAGGAGGAGGAGGCTACCTCACTTCTCTTCCGGTTTTTATTTCATGTCCTACAAGTCGGTCATCTCTGTAATATAACAGTTCCTCCTGTTTGTATATGCTTATATCAAAAATCCTGAAAAACTAAGCAAACAAAAGAAAATCAAACAAATCAGTAAATCGTAGCCACCTTTTTGCCTACAATTTGAAAGAGAAACATACAATTTTATAGAAACTTTAAGCATTCAAGAAATTCTATACCGACTCGGTGTTGCCCGGGATCCCTTACATTCAAATTTCTTTTGTAAATATTTCTCTGTTCTATAATTGCAACGTAGTCGTTATATCAAAGAAACAGAAGAAAGAAAAAAACTCGACTCACTTTCTTTTTTCAACAAAAGCTTTTATATCTGGTATTTCCAACAACGTGTTTTTTCTTAACCTTTAAACAGTTCATTTTTCCTGCTCCGGCTGCGTACAACTTTTCGTCTCAAACACATGCTTCTCCCATTATGTCTCGAAAACCTCTTCTCAGAAGACCTACTCCTTTTTTCTCTGCTGTGACGTCACTTTACACAGCCGGCTTGGTCATTTGTATATATTTATGTGGCTGCTTCCAGCATCAGCGGCTCTGTTACATAACCACATCTTTTTTGTTAGGTTCATTATCTAAGCTACGAAAGCTAAAAAAAGCTAATTGTTATTAAAAGGGAAAGAGTTATTCTCCTTTCCTGATTTTAATTTTGCAATGCTTTTGTGAGAATGTTTTTCTTGGTTTAACATGATCCCTAGCGGCTAGAGTATCTACGCGTGTTATGGAGCTGATGCAAAATGTTATGACATGTTATACATGGCCGAACAACCAAAGATATCAAATACAGCAACAATAATATTATATTTTCAAAATAGATCGATTACGGGAATGCATCGGTTTTTCAGTTGGAAAAATTAAATTCTTGCAACTAAAAAATGACACAGATAACAACAAAACACACACACACACACATTTATATATATATATATATATATATATATATATATATATATATATATATATGTGTCTGTGTGTATGTATACATGCATACATACGAACATTTGCACACACACACACACACACACAAACACACACATATATGGCATAATCACGTTGACACACCGATTCTCATCAGATCACCGAAATTAAGCAACATTGAGCCTGGTCAGTTCCAGATGGGTAACCATTTGAGAATACCAGGTACTGTATGTAGGAAAACCTCATCACCTCCATGCAAAAACTGCAAAAATCTAACATCGCCATCTCCTTTCTGACGGGATATACAGGTGACTGGAGACCGCTTGTGAATTTAATTTTCCCTTGACATTTCCTCTTCTGAAAGAAACCAGTTCAACCCATGCAGGGCGAATGGCATACAACAAACAAGCAAACCATGTCGAACACATAAAGTATTTATAATTCCACCAATTCCGACTTTCTGATGAAGCACGGTTGAAAGGATGCTTCTCTCCAATTGCAGTTCTACATCTACCTGATCATTTCATAGTCATTTCGCCAAAGTATCTATGTCTTACTGCAGATGGTAGCACGGACATAAGCTTGTTGCAAAGTGTCTATGTCTTACCGCAGATGGTAGCACGGACATAAGCTTGTTGCAGATGCGTTCGATGACATAAGTTAATGAAAATAGATACCGAGTTTATTTATAGACAACCGTAGATTTTATTTAAAACAAGCAGATAGTATTTATACATTTCTTTTACACAGACAATACCTTTTTGGTTGAAAATGCATAAGACCATGTGTGTATTGCATACGTGTGCATTTGTTGATCTCTGGCGATCATGTATGGACTGAGATTAAATATTTGTTTAATGTTGTTTAAAAGGTAATTCATGGATTCTAGTGTTCTTTAATGATTTTGCAAATTTTAGCTTACTTCTGTAACGCTGTATCAGGACGCAGTAGTTCATTTCATTACCGAGTCGGTTTGCGCGTGTAAAGCAGACTTGGAATGCGTGGTGTGTCGTCTGTCACTGCTGCATGCCATGGGGAAAAGAGGAATAGAAAAAGAGAGAGAGAGACGGAAGAACAAAAGAAAAAGATACTTAAACGGAAACTAGTGTTGATGCCTGCCTGCCTGCCTGCCTGCCTGCCTGGCAGCGGTGAGATCCAAAAGGAGGATAATTTCCTATTCTTTCTCTTTTATAAGTTTTGTCTATGTGTTTGCTATGCACAAAAATGCAGACTAGATCTAAACTAATGTGTCTCTACAGGCTGAAAAGACTTTGCCCTGAATCTTGAAGTGAATTCTCTCGATGAAAGGATAGACTGTTACTTCCACCAAGTTGGACCATTCAAAAAATATTAGGTGGGAAGTAAATAACAATGTGAAAATAATGGATCCATTGTGCTTAGTCCAGGATTTTATCCTTGGCCTCTAAAATGAACAGATTAGACCATTCCTGTAATGACCTAGTCTCTGTTGATTGCGGTGTAATGTTGTTCCTGTGCAGTTCTAGGAGGTTCACTCCCTGAAGCTTTGCCTTGAATGGGGTTAGTTTATTGTTAATCGCCTGAAGCAGCCTTACCGGGGAATGCCGTCGGGACTGCCTAGGCACTTTTTGCAGGTAAGAGTGCCCCTCCTTAGGGGCGCTGACCTCTCAAACCCACTTTCCGACTCTGGTGTCACAGTTCTTGCAGTGTAAGTGAACTCAATACCTCCGTTGTGTTACACAGATAAAGTGACATCATGGACAGTTAGCCATTAATAGTCGGGCAGAGAGGATGATCGAGATCGAGAATTTGGAAAGAAGTATTTAGTTCCAGTTGAGGTGAGCTGAGAGTAACTGGAGAAAAATCGGATGTATCGGATTTCTGGTAGAACATAGATATATTTGCAGCATACTGACTGTTGAATCCGACCGGTTCAAGGAGATTAACGAGTAGGTCAGTGAATGGTTTCGATATGAGATGCATCTGAGTGGGTGATAGTGAATGATCGCAACAATTAGTTTAATGAGAAAAATCAGTGTGGGCTTGAGCTGATATCCTGGACTTGAAAGGTGGGAATATAGCTTAGAAGTAGTAGCACTAAAGATGGGGCCCCAACGGCACACACATACATATGCATACATGTTAAACAAGTAGAATTATACAAAGTCAATTTTAGTGTTTATTGGGTTATATTAAATAAATTTATTTCATTTTGACTTTTGCTTTCTGTTTAGTGGAAGTATTGCCGGTGTATACAAAAGGACAATTCCTTTTGTATAGACTTATTAAATTGGACTTATTAAACTGGAATTACGTAAGTAATAATCAAAAGGACAATTCCAGTTTAAGTTTAATACTCTACATAAAAAATAGTCTTTAGTTTGAAATGCTTCTTTTTCGGAATGGTTTTTATTTTAAATAAAATATTTTAGAATCCAAATATTTTTTTTAATTGAAAAATAGATTTAAAAATAAAGACTAGTTTTTTATGTGAACTTTAAAAATATCTTGAAAGAAAATCTGAGTAAAGACTGAAAAAATATCTTTGGGATATAGCATTTTTTATGAAAAATAAAACCATTCTGAAAAACAAAAATGAATCATTTCAAAGTAAAGGCTTATTTTTTTTATGTAGAGTTTTAAAATTAAACTGAAATAACGTACATATTAATCAGAAGGGATTTTTCCTCAGTTAACACCGGCAAGACTTCCAGTAAACAGAAAACGGAAGTCAAAACGAAGTAAGTTTCTTGAACATAATCGTTTGTTTAGACAATGCATACAAATTGCAATCACTTTATACTAATATCGACATGATTAGAATAAGATGGTATCCTGAAAGAAGATAGAAATATAGCTTAAAAATAGTGACACTAAAGATGGGACTCCAACGACACACACACATACATAGAACATAATACCACATAGTCGTTTTCAAGTCTAATGTAAATAAGTTCTTGTTGAGCTCTCCTCATATAATTAAACCCTTCCCAAATTCCACCATTATTGATCACCTGTGTTGTCTCACCGTCTACCTGACACTCATTAATCCTTATCCTTGAGTGACCTCTCGGCTTTGATAAGTAATGACCCCAAGTAAAATTAAAGTCAGTTTTTATGTTTTTTATTATTTTTTTTAATTTTCTTTCTTTGAAGATTGTAATGCTGGGTAACAAACCAGCTGCCAATATTCCCCTGCTTTTTATTGAAACCAACCGAGACCTCTTTTTAGTATCCTATCTGTTCCTTTAAGTGCAATTGTCTGGATTTCTTTTGCACTCGGTTCACCAGGAATATTAGTTAAGTAGGACGAGGTTCTTCTTCATAAGCTCTGTAGCACCTATAATAACTGGTATAATTGATATCTCCCTGCCTACACCTGTGTTTTTTTTTATAACGAATGCAAATTCTAAAATAATGCTTCGTGCTCGGCGATCGTTTCATACTAATGTCGACACGGCCAAGATAAGAAGATGGAGGAAAAAGAAAAAAAACATGGCACATACTTTTTGAGGGTTTGTGATCTATGGAGGTACTGGCATAGTTATACACAGCTTTCTGAACCTTCCCAAAGCAACAAAACAGGGGGCAATGATAATGCATTTGCAACCACCAACACCATTAAGCATTAACTACAGTGTTATCTACATCTGAAGCAGAGCATGGGCACGCATATGAAGATGGCAAGATATGTGAGAAGAAAAAGACTATAAGCGAAGCATGTGCACAAACCGATGATCATGTTAGAGACGTGGGTGACGTCATAGCCATAATGACACGTGGTGGGAGAATGCAGAAATTTCTTATCTTAGTTATTTTTGCGGCAGTCCACAACATGTTGGTCCCCTTTCACCGTTACACATCCACTTGTGCCGCAGTTCGATAATCGCTCTAGCAAGCAACATTTATTCTAACCTTATGTGGAAAATACCGTTTCCAAGACTATTTTCATACCTGCACATCTAAATATTATGATGGAACCTCTCAGAACTTTATGATCATGCCCCACAACAAAGTTAAACTGTAACAGCATGTGTTCCTCCTTGATAATAATCGCCAACTCCAAATGCTTTGTACCATGGTTCATTTCTCCTTCATCTTATCTTCTGGTTCACATTCTGGCTATGTCGTCTTCTCTCACATTGGTAATTGCCGAAGGTGTGCACATTGGTTCACAAGCATAAAAAATAAAACTACTCAAAACACAAACTCCAACATATTCTGTAGATATCCATTGTACTGTACTGTGTGCATGTGTGTGTATGTACCTGTATATGTGTATGTATGTGTCTGTGTGTATGTGTATATGCGTGTGTATGTGTCTGTATGTGTATGTATGTGTCTGTGTGTATGTGTGTATGTGTGTATGCGTCTGCATATGTGTATGTATGTGTCTGTATATATGTGCGTATGTGTGTGTATATGTGTCTGTGTCTGTATATGTGTATGTATGTGTCTGTGGATGTATGTGTATGTGTCTATATATATCTGTATATTATGTGTACCTGTGTGTCTGTATGTGTATGTGGGTGTATGTGTGTATATATGTGTATCTATGTGTGTGTGTGTGTGTGTGTGTGTGTGTGTGTGTGTGTGTGTGTGTGTGTGTGTGTGTGTGTGTAGATGATATCATCGACTTTTTAAACGCTCACGTTCACATCGTAGCAGTCTGTCAAGGTTTCTTTGTCATTGGTTGACGTCAGTTTATCTCGATCTGCTCTCAACCACAACCTGCCGTCAACTGTCACCAGCTAGACACTGTCGTTAACTATTGCAAAACTCACTTTCACTCCTAAGCTGTCCATAAACTAACTCTAAATATATTGACCTCTATGCCCAGTCCTTTGTTCCAGTCACAGCGACACCTTGATCAACCATCCTATTTCAGATTACCTTCGTGTCCCTTGGTGAACCCCCCCCCCTTACTAACTTCAATTCATGTACGTTTATTCTGCTAATCAACTATTTCTTATTTTTGTTAAAATTTTTCCTTTTTTTTTTTCTAATCACTTCCTGACATTTTGTGGGAGATGTCCATAGTATCACAGACATTGCCTGCTTCTGGTGCGCTGCTGAGCCTCTCCTTAATCATATATTGGTCGTTTTGTGACCTTGAGTTTAAAACGCCTGTATTATAATTTTAAATTCTTTGTAGTTCTGAAGTACCAAATCGACAAGTCAGAGTCATGAGCCGCCATGGTATCTAAAAATAGTTGATCGGATTTTTTTTTTTTTGCAAGTTTCTTTTCTTTCCTTCTTTTTAAATTTTATTTTCAATTCCCTCTAAATCTTTGTAATTTCGATTGCAGCCTGGAGCAAAAACAGGTCGATGAATTCCACAACAAATAAATAGTTTTCTACAAAGGGAAGAGTTTAAATCCTGGAATTGTCTGCAGAATGTTGCGTATCAATTCCAGATGAATTTTCTCCTTCGTTCTCACTTTGGATTCTAAAACATTTCAGTTGTAAGCAAGGGATTCTGTAGCTTTTTGGTATTTATGAAAGAAAAAAAAAAGAGAAAAAAGAAAAGATTCTTGAAGCAGAATCTTTTCTTTTCTTTTTTTTCTAATTCCGATTTAATGGAAAATAATTATGTCCTTTTCTTTTTCTATTTCCTTTTGTTTTTCTTCTGATTTCGCACTCCTATTTTTCTTCTTTTTTTTTCGTTTTCCATTTTTTTTCTTTTTTCTTCTTTTTATCTTTTTCTTATTTCATTTCCTTTTTTCTTTTCTCCTTCATTTTCATTCTTTTTTTCAATTTTTCTCATTCATTTTCTATTTTCATTTTTTTTTTTTTTTCACATTCCTTTTCTATTTTCTCGTTTATTCTTTTTCTCTTTCTTTTTTCTACTTCTTTTGACATTTTCTTCCTTTCGTGTCTTCTTTTACATTATTATTTTTCTTTGTCTTCCTCCATTTTCTTTTTCTTCTATTTCATTCTTCACTTCCTTTCTTACTTTTGACATTATTTTATTCATTTCTTCTTTTTTTCTAACTTTTCTTTCTCTTTTTTCCATTTTCTCCTTTTTTTCTTTACCTTCTTTCCATTTTTTTTTACTTTTTCTTTTTTGCTCATTTTCTTCTTCTTCTTCTTCTTCTTCTTTCATCTTCATTTTTTCTCTTCTTCATGAGTAAATTTAGAATTTCTTTGATTCGATAAATCAAATCGCGGAAACTAAGAATCCATTTCTTTAAAATTTATTTCAGAATGACTTTTCGTTGATAATTTCATCATTAGTGCTGAAAAATAAAAAAAATAAATAAAAGACAAATTTCCCAATATTTTTTTTTTTTTTTTACATATGCATCGCCACTTATCAAGGCTACGATGCCACTCGAGGATAAGGGTTAAAGAGTGTACAGTAAACAATTGAACAATAAAGTAATCGTTAGTAATGGAAATTCGGTAAATTTGTAAACTTATATGGAACAGCTCATTAAAAACTTGTTTACATTGGACTTGAAGACAATCAGATTGTAGTCAGCTGGAAAGCAGGAAAACTGAAGACAATTCCATAGGCGTGCAGTTCTAAGAAAGAAGCTTTTATTCATGGAATCTACGTTTAGGTTTAGGCGCAGATAAAGAGTGGGGGAAATTATTGACAGTGTTTTCTGCTATACGGGTGTTTCTTGTGAAAGTTTGGCAAGGGGGGACCATAAATTGGAGCTCAATCGAGCACTTGCCATGAAAATAACGATAAAACAGAGACAAACTCGCAACATCTCTTCTGCGAGAAAGAGTTTATCAGTTAATACATACTTTATACCAATTACAAGAAATGATTCATCACCTTGTGCCATACGTAGAAAATGACATTTTAGAGATTGATGATTTTGTAACAGGGTCACTAACGCTGGGAGCAGCAGTAGCCGCATAAAGATTTGCAAACGAACAAGACGTGTGTGACGTCAGAGTAGAGATGAAAAATTACATGCAGCTGGAGAAGGAGAAATGAACTGTTTAAATATTTAGAAGAAAAAAAAATGTGCTGTTGGAAATACCAGATATAAAGGCGTTTGTTTAAAACTGAAAAATTTATTCCTTTCCCATGTTTCTTTGCTATAACAACAACGTTACAATGAGTATCATTTGGATTATTCGAATTATTTATCTCATCTTCAGTGTTTTTCTCACAACTTTTCCGCCGATGTAACCTTCAAGTTTCTTCAGAGACTTGGGAATCTTTCTGTCAAACTCTGGAATATGCACGAATCTTTTAACAAAACCACGAGGGGTAGCATGATCTTGTTCTGTCAGCCATGACCAGCTAGAAATCTTAAATAATTCATAATTATATTCTTAATATCGCCCGCACTGAGTATTGAACTTTCAACCCCCAGAAGAGTGTCACTTAGAACTGAATTTACTTAATACTTTATCTATCATGCCATAGGTCTCAAGTTTGGTGTAATATACCTGAAGAATGTCGAAGGTTACAGCGGCTGAAACGTTATGAAAACAACACTCAAGATGAGAACAGTAGTCTAAATAAGTTACATAATATAAGTTTGATTCTGTTATCAATAAGTTGATCCAAAAGCCTTAAAGCCTTTTACTTCGGGTAGTATGACCATTATCATCAGCAGCACTCATACTAGGTGGGTAGAACTGGCTTCCTTCAAATGAGGAAGTTTCATGGGAATATGAATTTCACAAGTGGTTACCGTCACTTATATATCCCGATCAGGGGAGATGACGATGTTGGGTTTTTGCACTTTTAGCAGGGAGGTGATGACGTCCTCCTACATACAGGACCTGGTATTCCCATGTGGTTACTTATCTAGAACTGACCAGGTTCAACGTTGCTCGACTTCGGTTAAGAACTGCACAGACTGGGATCGTCAATACATTGCACTGGTCTGAAGTCAGTGCTCGATTTCCACACCAGTCACCATGTCAATCCTGTGGTCTCCGTCATTCTCTGTCCAAACAAAAAAACGCAACTCCATTTTAAAACAAATAACAATGTTTTATTCTTTTTTTCAAGTTAAAATGAAACTTGTTTTATTCTACTGAATAACAAACTTGCAAATCAAAGCAAACATATTCTTCCACTGAACACAAAGAATCCATTAGCTTTAGAACCAAAGTTTTCCGTCTCTGAGACCCACAGAAACTCAACTGATCCCCACCTTGCCCGCTCTGTAGCGAGTCTTTGAACTCTCACCAGATGCTGGATATAATCTATAATATAAACCTCATCTGTTTGTTTAAATGTATGTATGTATGTTTGTGTGTCTGCCTTAGACTTTTGACAGAGGCGATGAATTTTCACAAGATCAGTATCGTTTTGAATCTCGACCCTTCAGACGGCAAATATCGAAAAATTGGCCAAACCCCATTAATTCCTTCACCTTCAACTGGGCACTTTTCTACAAGGAGGAGGTCACTTTTTCGCCGATATTTTCAAAAGTTATCCTCTCTTTTTGATTGACTAGCCTTAATTTAAACCTTAGCCACTTCTGGTTTGGCAATGGATGCAACGGTAAAGACGTCACTTTTTCTTCTTTTTTTTTCACGCCCTTTTCCTCCTTCATAGTACGAGTTTGAGTCTGCCTGCCTACTATCACCTTTTTTTTTTTTTTTGCTTAACACACACCTCAAAACACCTGGGCAATGCCGGGCACCCATGCTAGTGTATTAGGTATGGAGAAGAGGCCTGGATACCATATTCTCAACAGTTGTGTGACGAGGAAGACATGAAGTGGGAGAAATATTTCAAGAGTGAGTTTACAGAAAGAACATAGGAATAGATTGTTCCTTGCTTGGTTTGAAGCTTGAATGCAATGTTTAGATGGTTTGAAGGACGAGTCGATCAGAAGGCCAAGATCTTTTATCTTATTCACATTAGAACGATAGATAGAATGATAGAATAAGAATAATCTATCCTGTGGATCAAATTAAGGGTACATTTCGAAATTTTGTACAGGTTTCCAAATTCAACTTTTTTTACTCTGTGAAAACGTTACTTCTGTTCAGAGTACAAGGAGTTTTTCTAGAAGAATTAACTGATTTTTTTAAAAAATTTTTATCGCCATTATTTTCTTAAGAATATATTAATTATTTTGTATTCCTGTTGTTGAAGCGCGGTTTTTCGCCATTGTTTCTTTTCCTAAAAGACAAGCTTTTGCATGTTTCCTGCCAATTGAGTTGTCTCCCTTTGCCCTATTTATTCAACAAAGGCGCATTAAAAAAAAGCACTGTTCAGGCACAAATAGAAGTTAAAAAAAAAAATTGATTTTGTTCCTAATTTTAACGTTGAATGTTGACATTTATAACTGACAGCCAAGAGGGAAATCAGGATGGGAGGTAGTGGAACGGAGGTAGGGGAGGGGGAGGAGAGGGAGAAGGTGAGCAGATGAACAGCAGAATTTCTATATCAAAAAAAGTCATCAGCATAAATACACATTGCTCGCGGTGTCTATCCGGCGCTGTCCGGGAATTTTTTTACTTTCATTTCATTTTTGTTTCACTCATTGATTTGCCCCTCCCTTCCTCTAATTTTTGCTGTGTCGCTTAATTAAATTGCAAAGATAATTTAATGATGGAATATGTAAAATTTACTTCTTCTTCTTCTTCTTATTATTATTATTATTATTATTATTATTATTATTATTATTATTATTATTATTATAATAATAATAATAATAATAATAATAATAATAATAATAATAAAGAATGTACAACATCTCGTCAGTAGTTGTGAAAAATTAGCTCAAAAGGAATACAGGAGGACCCAATAAAAACAGGCCCCAACTCTAATTAGGCCCCATTTCTTAGTGTTTTGTCCAAATGAAATGAAACTTTGGTCATAACTAGTTTATTATATTCAAAATATCACATCAAAACACTAGGGTCTTTGGCCTTTTTTTCTCCGTTCTACAGCATATGTTCTAGATGGCCTCCATTTAGCTCCGTGCATTTCTTGAGGCGCAGCATGAAGTTGTCCATGACGTTCTTACAAACCGAATTGGTAATGGCTCTCATCTCCTCCCTGATGGCTTCCTTGAGTTCCGTGATGGTTCTGGGTTTCCCTGCATAGACTCTGTCCTTAAGATAGCCCCAAAGAAAAAAATCTGGTGGGCTTAGGTCTGGGCTATGGGGTGCCCACTCAAAATCAGTCTTGAAACTGATCACTCGGCCTCCGAAGTTCTCTTTCAGCCAATCTCGGGACAGGTTTGAGGTGTAAGAACTTGCTCCATCCTGCTGGAACCAGAACTTGCTCATGAGCGATGGGTAGATGGTCTGGAACTCACTCTTGAAGGTTTTGAGGACCTCCACATACCGCTCCTTGGTGACTGTCACTGCTGTGCCAGATTCTTCGATGAAGATTGGTCCGATGATGCCTCTGGCCGAGATTGCAGCTCACACCGTGCATACTTCTCGAAGTGGTCCACCCAGTTCTGAATTCTGCTTTTGGATGGAGCCTTTTCACATCTGAACTGACGCATGAAATTGTTCTGGGTTTTCTTAAACGAGCCTGTGTTGTAGTAAAATTTAACACAGTGTATTCTTTGTCCCAGCTCCCACTGGAGTCTTGGTGTACTCACGGTCGTTGATTCTGCCATGTCCTGTAAAATAAGGGCAATCGGTGAATAATGGAGATATCACATAAAGTGTACACGGAGCCCGTCTTTTTTTTTTTTTTTGGTCACCCTGTACAAGAGACGGCATGACAAAATGGAAATATTTTTTTAAAAAATATATTGTACGTACTCGTCATGGGATAAAGTTTTCCTACAGAAAAAATCACGTAATTTCATCAAGTAGTTATTTTTTTATAGCGAAAAAAGAAAAAAATCAACGCTACAAGCGAAATTAAACAGAAAGTTCAAGTAGGGGGATTTCCCTTTTTTTTTTTATAGCGAGGCCAAATTTCGCGAATTTGGCCTTTTTTTAAAGCAGTTTGGCCTTCAAAATTTCTGTTTGGCCATTTTCTTCACCGATGAAATAAAAAAAGCAAATAAAAACAACGCAATAAAACTTTTAAAAATACGGCACACTTTTGTTGTTCTTGTTTGTTTTTTTTGGTAATTTTCCTTATTTTTTTATTTTTACAAGATAATACTATTAAATGGACACTATTATGCCAAATTAGCCCCCCCCCAAAAAAAAATGCACAAAAATTCGAGATTTAAGGTTTTGACGAGATAAGTTAGCGAATTGTCTGGACTATTGCGAGATAACCATCCATTAGTTTTTCCTGAAATTTTGCCACAAATTGTATTTCATTACATAGATGTGCATAGTAACAACATTTTTTTGCCGAAAATTCCCGTTGCGTCTCCAGATTTCATCGGTGAAGAAAAAGGCCAAACAGAAATTTTGAAGGCCAAACTGCTTTAAAAAAAGGCCAAATTCGGGAAATTTGGCCTCGCTATCAAAAAAAAGGGAACTCCCCCTACTTGAACTTTCTGTTTGGTTAAGAATCAAGATGGCTGAATTATTAATTACTCGCTTATAAGACTATCATTACACACAAAAAAAATATAGATTTATTTTTGGGTAAAGTTCCCCCGGGTTTTCCTTTCACTTGAGTAAATAATGGTCTTTTGTTATATATATGGCGTACTATTATCCTTATATATATGATGTTTATGTTTATAACAACATCTTAATACGGCGCTGCGGATGCCACACACATATATATATATATATATATAAAGTGTCTGTGTGTGTCTGTGTGTCTGTGTGCATTTCCCTACGCTAAAACTCTGTCAATTTTAAGCCTAGAGATACGAAATTTGATATACAGGGTACTGAGATTTGGGAAAATCGATGTGATAGGTTTTCGACAGAAATTTGGCGATTAAGTAGTCAATATTCAACGATTTGACCTTTGAGAACTCTACCAAACTCCTCCTACAATTTTGGGTCTAAACAGTAAACACGTGATATTTTAGATATAGATTCCTTGGACATGGATCTAACTTATTAACTTTACTTGATCCCTAAACAATAAATGTTAAGATGTCATAATAGGGGTCAAAGTTTAAAAAAATTGACCGTTTTTTTTTTTTCTCAGCATTAAACTACAAAACACCTGGGCAACGCCGGGCACCGATTGCTAGTCATTGATATAACAGTGCTAGCTGATGTGAATATGGAGGAAAAAGAAAAAAAGAAGGTCGAAAAATACCAAGACTTGAAAAGGGAGATAAAAACATGGTGGAAGTTGAAGAAGGTAGAAGTTGTACCTATTGTGATGGGAACTCTGGGGGAATGTAATAAAAGGATTTGACTAGTGGATTGAGAAAATTGGGATCCATTGCAGTGTACTTCAAAAAACTGCTTTGTGTGGAACAGCCAGAATCTTGTGGAAAGTGCTGGAAGACTGAGAAAACAAGATGCTGATAGTCTTTGTTCATTTGTTATGATCCGCCTATCAGTATAAAATCGGCAATACCAACAACCAGACACAAAATGTGTATTATTATTATTATTATTATTAGCTCACAAGGAGCTTTCACACAGGTTATCAAGGATCTCTCCTTGAAAACAGTCTGTGGTGCTCCCTAGAAGCTGAGTAACAACAAGTCTCTGCAGATTTCCAGTAGTCTCCACCTCTTTCGGTAGTATTTGCAAATAAACTTGCATTATCGCAACAGCTGCTTACCACTGATTTCTCGTTGGCAGCGGCTATTGGTCTTCACTGGAATTTGAGTGGCAATAAGCCTCCCCAGGATCCCAGTTCTCTTCGCACTTATCCAGTGGAGATCTGGTCAGTGCTCTCTCCTCGGTCTTTCCTTCCTCCTTAACTTTACTTGGCTGCTTTATCTCACTTTTTTTTTTTCGGGGGAGAGGGGGGAGGGGTCAGTGATGTGGTAATGGGAGGGAGGGGGTAGAGAACTTATAGATATGCGGCTTCAATGCACTTGGTTCCATGTGTCGTTTCATGTTTTTGCCTCTGCAGCAATTTGTCTGGTCCGTGCTTGTTGCTCATGTATGTTAGTCTCCACATTAAAGGGTTCATTATTGTTGTTCCTTGTATTTTTCCAGTCATTCCTCTGATTCCAATTTCTCCCATTCTTTTTGTCAAAGTTTTTTGGGATTGTTCCTAGGGCTCCTACTATTGTACGTATTTTTTTCATTTTCTTCATCTTCCATATCCCTTTCAGCTCTCTGGCTAGGTATTATTATTATTATTATTATTATTATTATTATTATTATTATTATTATACGTAGAAAAATTTATTCTGGAGCACAACAGCTCGCGCATTTTAATAATACCACTTCCGTTTTCATAGCTCTTCAACTTTTTGAGTTAAAAAAATATAAGGTTTTACATTTGGACCTATCTTCTTATATGTATATAATAATACAGAAGTTCAGATTAACATGGTAACTTTCGTTTCCAGCAAGGAAACCTAAAATAAGATGTTCATCTTACTTGTTGTACTGTGTTCATTTCATATCAAGTCTTCGGATTGCAGCAGTATCACAATGCCTGGCATTTGCTATATTTATTTAGACTAGCAGGACTTGTGGAAATTGCACAGCAGCATCTTTCACATGGAATACTGCTGAGCATCTTGTAGACATTCAGCGTGAATGGAGACCCCATGATATTATTGTAGCCCTTTTGTTAAAACTGTAAAAGTATTTATCTAAGTAATCTGGTTAATTTAGTGTCAGAATATATCTGGTTATAACAGTTTATTTCCAATATCATTATAATAGTCTGTGACGTTTTTCCGGGCGCAAGCAGAAACCCCACGAAGATACAGAACAGATACTACACTTAGATCCTAGCCAGAAAACCAAAAAGGTATATTTTAGTTTTATGCACGCCCTAAAAGCGACATCACTTTTAAAAAATATTTTTTTTTTTACATTACATTTTCTTCGGCGATCAGGAGATCCTATTTATTAAAAATAGGTACACGCTATCATAAAAAACCTTGACACTTCAAAAGCGTGTGGACCTGATCTCATTCCAGCTGTGCTATTAAAAAAGTGCTCGGCCGAAGTAGCTCCAGTTCTCTCCAAACTCTACAACAAATTCCTTAATGAATCATGCTTTCCGGGCTGTTGGAAAACTGCTTCTGTGGTACCAGTATTCAAGAATTCTGGCGAAAGAACTGACCTATCAAATTATCGCCTCATTAGCCTCCTCCCACTTTTCGCCAAAACATTTGAGACCATAATTAACCATGCTCTAGTCCGGCACCTTATAGATGCTAAATTTCTGACTGACAAACAATATGGATTTAGACAAGCCCGTTCCACAGCAGACATCCTCACTGTAATCTCTGAACGTATATACCATTAACTGGACAAAGCGGGGGAAGGCAGAGCGGTAGCTCTAGATATATCTAAGGCTTTTGACAGGGTATGGCATGAGGGTCTCCTCAGGAAAATTAAATCATACGGTATCACTGGTAGAATACTTAACATAATTAAATCTTTCTTAGATAAGTGAAAAATCCAGGTTGTCCTTGACGGTCGTACATCTAAACAGTGTGATATAAATGTGGGAGTGCCTCAGGGGTCTATCCTTGTGCCTCTATTGTTCCTAATATTTATTAATGACCTCCCCGACAAAACTGCCTCTGAGATGGGTATATATGCTGATGACACCACACTCTATAACAGGCATGACAGGAAAACAAATGAACACATAACTAAAGAAATGGCAAAAACACTAGAGGATGACCTCCAATCTGTAGTGGAATGGGGATATATATATATATATATATATATATATATATATATATATATATATATATATATATATATATACACACTGCATAATGGCATTGACACTCTGGTTCTCGTCATATCACTGAAATTAAGTATATATATATATGCAATACTTTTATACCAAACTTTCTCCTTTATAGAAAATATCATGGTTATTGCGGCTCTAATTTGTCTGCCCATTAATTCTGATGGCTTTTGCTTTCTATCCGCATGAGTAACCCTTGGATAACTTAAAAATAAACTGAAGACATATGCTTCTATATTCTCGCTGATAGGTGAAAACGCCTTTAAACCCATTTTTACAGTTTAGACCATCCTCTCTGCAATGCCATTTGACTGATGGTGGCATGGGGTAATTTAGTTGTAACTACAAGAGTCGACATCTTCTCGACATCTTTGTCACAGTTTTGGTGTAAGAGGGGGCTTTGCAAGTGGAACATTCACAGAGCCACTGAAGAATTACATTCTTTGTTGATTTTGGTATGCCCGGACACCCAGCTGCTGGGAAGATTGAATAGCTACGTTGCTTAGGTTTTCTACGGAATTAATGGCCAATATTCTTCAAATCCTGTTGTTGATAGTCTTGGACATTCCTGCATTTGATTGCTTCTTCCTGGTGATGCGCCCTTCAGAAATCTTTTACAGTATCCACATAACAACTAATTTTTTTCAGGCAATTATACCGAGGAAGGCCCTTTTAGCCGTTTCCTGTGTTAAAATTTCTTTTTGTATAAGAGCTTTGCTCTATCTGGCTCTCCCTCCTTATCTTTGTTATACCAAACTTTCTCCTCTGTGACATTTTTTTACTCTCTTTTATCCTGAACAAGGCGTATTGCAACTTAGACATAAGGGCTATGTATTGTGGTTCTAAATAGTTTACTCATTGATTCTGATTTTTGCTTTCTATCCAAATGAGGAACCATTCAATAACTAAAGTTCGTTTTGTCTGTGAATGTTGAGCCGAGGAGTTTGAAAAAATACTGTATTGAAGATTAAAATATAATAATCGTATAGCTTTGACTTCAGAGACACAACTACCAAATGTTCATTATTAATAGATTAAAAAAAAATAAATAATAAATATAGCAATTAAGCATGTACGAAAGAATGCAATCTGTTGAAAAAGAAATTTAGGATTTGTTCATATTGGTGATCTTCTAAACCAACGCTTTTCAGGTGAAAACATTATTACGTACTTGCGTGCCATGGCGAAATTAGTATAAATTCTAAAAAATATGAAAAATGATCCAGTAGGAAAATAATTACAAAAAAAATAAAAAAGAATTTATCGAATTATCGAGTTTTTATTGTATGTGGAAGAGTTGTGCGACCAATTCAGCAGGACAAACAAGGGAGATAACCCTTAACTTAAATTGATTTAAATAACAGGATATCTGGAAACGTAATTGTGGCCGATATTTTATTTAAAGTACTTCTAGCACATTTTCTACTGTATCATTTTTCGTAATTTTTAAATATTTATACTAATTTTGCCATGACATGTAAGTACGTAACAATGTTTCCACCTGAAATACGTTGGTTTAAAAGATCATATATGTAAAAAAAAATTTAAAAAAAAACAAAAAAAACAGAAGTTCTTATATAAAGTTTCTCTGAAAAAGGAGAGAGAGAGAGAGAGTGAGAGAGAGAGAGAGAGAGAGAGAGTAAGTAAAAAAAAAAAAATGGTTGTCTTTAAAAGTTTCCGCTGAGAAAATTGAACGAAAAAAGTTATATAAAGATTAATTCTTCCATTTAGATGGGTTTTAACGTTTATGAATGCGCGTGGGCCGAAAACTTCGATTATCCATTCAGTTTTTTTTGTTTTTTTTCTTCATTTTTTTTTTTTTTTCGGTGACGTTCGGAAAACAAATGACGGCTTTTTTTAAATGTCAGTCGATCAAAGAATTAAAGATGATTCCAATATTTATTTCTCTTTTTTTTTCTTTTTTTTTTCATTTTTTTATTATTCAATTGACGTCAATTTTATTTTTTTCTTTTTGCTTCTAAGTCAGTTGGACAAAAAAAAAAAAGAAAAGCAAAAAGAAGGTATTTGCCTCTGTTTCTATCTGGCGTTGCTCGGTAGTCATTTTGGCTAATACTGGATATCCAATTGTAAATCAAAATGTTAAATCGATGATGACGATGATTTTTTTAGCATTATTCATTCTATTGTTGGCATTCGTTTCTTCGATATCTTTACCGTTAGAATTCTTTCTAGAAAGACATCGGGTACTTACAGGGGAGGTACCACATGAAGGTTGTCAACATCTCTAAGTGAAAGTGTTTCTGTGAAACAAACTGGATTCAAACTTGATATACCTAGGTTGTCAATCCATGTCCTTAACTACTTAGCCACTGTCGTCTCCCGATGATGATGATGATGATGATGAGGAGGAGGAGGAGGAGGAGGAGGGGGAGGAGGTAAAGAAGAAGAAGAAGAAGAAGAAGAAGAAGAAGAAGAAGAAGAAAAAGAAGAAGAAGAAGAAGAAGAAGAAGAAGAAAAACTGGTTCTCTAAGGTTATTAAAGAGAGTGCACCGGGGCTGTTCGTTTTCTTAGCCACGAAAAGGCTCAGCTGCCTTTCTCACTCACGTTGATTCACACCTAACTGCTACCTTGGTGTGCAAACTAAGCCCACCTTTAACCATGGGCTATCAGTGTTGACAGGAAGGCTTCACTATCCCAAATGGCGACCTATCTGCACATGGACTTACTCTCAATTCTGTTTAGACGCTCAGACTTACTGCCAAAGAATAACAATATGAACTCTGCCAGTCTTAAAAACTAACTTTTATTCCTGCGGCGATGGGACAGGGGTGGAGCCAGGTCGTCAGTGTGGGATCTATTAATTAAAGACTATTTTTGAATCCCGTCGAATAGAGAAAAACTAGTGGTTGATGCATTGCATTATGATTAGGATTTAACCAGTCAGAAACAGTATCTTATACAAGCTTATTCCAAAGTTTATTTAAGAGATTGAACTACCACTGTTCATTGTGAGCTCTAGAAAATCCAGCTGTGTAACCAACCAACGTTGTGCAGTTCAATCACTAAACTTCCTTCATGGCACATACATCAAGCCTTCCTTTAGGCCTGGGCTATCATTGTTGACACCAAGCCTTCCCTATTCAAGATGGTAATCTGTTAACACATGGACTTAATGACAACGATGTTTTGACACGCAGACTTACTGCTAAATAATAACAATATAAACTCTGAATCTTGAAGATGTACGTATCGTCAATTCCCCTTTATGATTGCGAATTTTGGACAGCAAAAAAGGTGGCTGAAAATCGTTTGGAAGCAGCGAATCTCATGGATAGAAATGAAAACAAAGAAGTCATACTTACAACAAGGTACAGCAGATCGTTACTCAATACTATCTGTGCCAGACAATTAAAGTTCTTCGGCTATTTAATGTGAGCGGAGGGATTGGATAAAAGCTTGATGTTAGGAAAAAATCGCCAGAAAAAAGAGCAGGGGAAGGCAACGAACAAAGTCCAACGTAAACAAATTCTTGATAAACCGTCCCCCTAAGTAATTCAATTTACAAAATTCCCACTACTTATGTTTACTACGCTATAATCACATTGACTAATGTACAGCCATTAACGGTCCTGGATATGACCTAAAACTATATCCAGTGGTGAGGCCCCATCTTGTGGGCCTTGGGGAATGTGGAGCCACCCTTTAATTGCCATTGCTCCCAGGTCCACTCTGACCCTGAGTGGTAGTACCTGTTAGAGTCCCAACTATGGGTTAAATAGAAACCGACTTTAAAACAACAAATATATTCTATTAAAAAAATTTTCTTCAAAATCTTTGGATTCGGCATTAAATAACCTGAAAAGGGTTGATATGCCGTAAAACAAAAACAACCAACCAACCATACCCAGTAACCCTTATCCTCGAGTGGCCTCCGGGCCTTGATAAGTAGTGATTCCTGCGTAAAAAAGGGGGGGGGGGTTACTGGAAACACAACTATACATCTCATCAGAAAGACCGATTGCAGAGGGAACTGAAGAGCCATGATCATCGATGTCTGATACCTGAAAAAGAAGATGAACTCTGCCAGTCTTTAACACTATCCTTTAATCCTATCTATGTATGCACAGATTTTGTAATAACATTATATTGTAATAACATTAATATTATGGGTTCTGAAGAGCATTTCTCTCGTCCACACTTATAGTCTTATAATAACGTCTCTATTACTAACACCTTCTCTATTATTAGATGTTTAATGAAGATGATCAAATAAAAACTATTTTTGAACCCTGTCGAATAGAGAAAAACTAATGGTTGATGCATTATGATTAGGATTTAACCAATTAGAAACAGTATCTTATACAAGCTGAGCACTGGTTCCCTAAGGTTATTTAACAGAGTGAAGTTTGTAAACAACCCACGATGCGCAGATCAACCACCGAACTTCTCTCTTGGCGTATAAATCAAGCCTGCCTTTAGCCATGGGCTATCAGCATCGACACGAGGACTTCACTATCCAAAATGACGACCTGTACACTAGGTGTATCAGAATTTTTGTAGGAATTTTTGACACCCCTAACACGAAACTGCGAATAAAATATAAAAAACTCGTAATTTCTCCTTTAAAAGTGGGTTGTTTATTTTTTTTTTTTTATGGATTATACTTCCAAAATAAACTATTAAGGTTGTTTTAAAAGTAATAGAAATATTTTTTTTTTATTTTTAAAAAAACAGTAATGAATTTTACGAACTCAATATTTTTCAATTTTTAAACTTTAAAAATCTATCAAAATTTTTCTATTGATTCTATTTTTACGATATTTTAAGGGTCAATGTATTCCAATAAACCGAATATAATATTTTAGACAAACGTTTTTTTTTAATTCACGCCCCCCCCCATTTTCTAATGTCTATTAAAAAGTAAATAATTAATTTACTCAGCAAGGTTTTATATATCACAAATTGAAGAGAAAAGGTCAATAAATAATATATTCAAATTTAAAACAAAAAAGTAGTGTTTTTTTAGAAATTTACCTGTAAAGTTCGAAGTTTAAAACCTTTTTTTTTAAACCACGTTATTTGTTTTTTCTTTTGTTTTTTTTTTAAATGAAACTTTGGTCGTTGCTCCTTTAATTAAAAAAAAATAGGGCTTGAATTACATTTTTCGAGTAGTTATAAGCTTGGAAAGACAGGGGGTCGAATAATTCACGCCTCCCATTTTGAAATGTCTATTAAAAAGTAAATAATTAATTTACTCACCAAAGTGTTATATATCACAAATTGAAGAGAAAAAGTCAATAAATAATATATTCAATTTTAAAACAAAAAAAGTAGTGTTTTTTAGAAATTTACCTGTAAAGTCCGAAGTTTGAAACCTTTTTTTAAAAAAAACACGTTGTTTTTTTTTTTTTTTTTTTTTTTTTTTTTGTTTAATGAAACCCTGGTCCTTGCTCCTTTAATCGAAAAAAAAAATTAGGGCTTGAATGACATTTTTCGAGGAGTTATAATGTTGGAAAGATGGGGTGGAATTATTCACTATTTTTCACGAAATTTCTGACACACCTACCTGTACACGCATGGACTTACTCTCAATACTATTTCGACACGCAGATTTACTGCCAAGCAATAACAATATGAATTGTGCCTTTATTACAAACTAATTCTTATTTTTATGTACTTACAGACTTTGGAATAAGTTTTCTTGTTATGAGCTGTGGATAAAATTCCCCTCATCTAGACTCATAAACTTCTAATAACTTTATTACTAACAAACGGCTGTGCTGCGTCGGTACACGCAACACCGACTCAAACTCAAAATCGAGTACACTCAACATCACGTACACTCAACATCGTATTACCATCAACGCTTTCCATATGAACTCGGAGTATGGGAAATTCCCATACTGAGTAAACGTTGGATAAAAAGATGGTTAAAATTATTAAGAATTTGCCAGAATTCGAACCTGGGATCTTCTGATCCGTAGTCATTATCCATTGTACCACAAGTCCTGTCCGTACGCCAAAAGATGTTACTGCGACTGGATACAGACAGGGTTAAATTCCGTTGACATGGGCAGATAACTTTTTCAACAAGTTTACAAAACGGCCCCAAAACCCTTATTTGGGGCTTTTTGTGTGACTCGGTATTGTTTGTTACGAACCATATATACATAAGGATAATCTAGGGACTCACATCTTTCAGGCAAAAAAATAATTTTTCAATTCAGTGCATCCGTTCGAAATTTTTATTGATACACACACACACACACACACGCGCGCGCGCGCGCGCACACACACACATAAATAAATAGATAAACATTTAGAATTTTATTGATAATATAGATACCGTCTCTATTATTACATGCTTAAGATGCCCCCCCCCCATTTAAAAATCTTATCAATTAGATTTGCATGTTTTTATGCATAAAATAAGGTTTCCTTTGTTGTTTATTCTACTAAGAATAAATTTAATTTTCTTTATTCTCCAAGATGGATTAGTTCTGATATGCAGATTATTGTCGAATGGATTTAATCTCGGCTTACAGTGAAGATAACTTGCTGAATGGATTGGCGTAACTTCCTGATTTGTAAATTGAGCGACAATCTTTTCAGACTTTCTAAACAAGCGTCTGTTGGCATGACTGTCTCGGATTGTGGTCCGTGTGATTGTGCGTTGTAATCACAAATATGAGACAATTGGTTAATTACACTCGCTGGATCTCTGGCCGTGCAGTTGGTACTGTGGACAAATGACTAACGGAGTGATATAAAGATCCAACACAAAATGGATTGTTATCGGAGACAGTTTCAGGTGTATGTGTCTGTCTTTCCTGAGGACAGTGGTGATTCTAGTTCTTAGAAAGGGTGTGGGGAGGGAACTTGGAGCTGATATTGTGTGATTTTTTTTTATTTTTTTTGTGTGTACTAGCACAAAATTTTCCGATTCCGATACCCCAAAAGTTCTGATTTTCCCAAGTTTGATTAATCGTCCAAACACTAATAGTGACTCTTTGGGATTATTTAATGCCAAATCCAGTAATTTTGGGAAAAGATTTTATGCTTCAAGTTCTTTATATCTTTAAATATTTATTCATGGTGTTTGGTTTGGTTTGGTTTGGTTTGGTTGTTTCATTTTATGGCATATCAACCCTTTCTGGGTTCAGTACTTTTGGTAAAACTGTGGTTGTTATGCTTAACGACATGCCAACTAGTGGTGGGTCGATTCTAATATTTTTCCTGGTTCTGTTTTAAATTTCAAATTTCAATAAACTTATTGATTCCGATTCCAATTCTGTTGAATTTTTGAACAAAGACAAAAATGAAACAATTAAAGGAATCGTTTATAGCATTGGAGGATAGGCTCAAAAATTTTCGAATTCCGATACTGATTTTGATACCCCAAAAGTTAAGATTTTTCTGATTCCCGACTTCGATTAATCACCCCCACACTAATATAAACCCTTTCGGGTTATTTAATGTCATATCTTTGAAAAATGGTTTTATGCTTCAAGTTCTTTATATCTTCAAATATTTATTCATGGGGTTATGTTTGGTTTGGTTGTTTCGTTTTACGACGTATCCACCTTTTTATGAAAACGTTCTCATGTTCCTCTATGCCCAAATATTTATTCTTGGTGTCTGGCCTGGTGGTTTTCTAGAAGAAAATTGTTTACGTTTTTTTACTTTGTAGAACATGACTGAGTTTGGCAAAGGGAAAGAAAAAGACAATAACATCAATGTTCGGTGCATTTTTAGGTCAGGAAGCCAGTATCTTCAGACGGCCTGAATTTTTTAGAAAGATGTTGTAGTTTGCTTGAAGCATTGTGCGTAGTGTAGTGGCGTAGCTAGACCTTTTGCCGCCCGGGGCGGTAATAAATTGCCCCCCTCCGGCATTTGGGTGCCCGGAAAATTCGTCCATGGAAAATTCGTCCGATTTTTGCGAGGTAGGAAAACTGGTCCATTATTATTAAGCTAACATTTATTCTGTAGTTGCTTAATTTTCATATCTTGCGAAAATTAGTTCTACAGTATCTAATTTTCCTAAATTCAATTAAATAAAAATAAAAATATGAAAACTGATTTTTAATATTTTTTATTAATTTGAGATTTTATCTGTTTTCCTTTTGTTTTAAGTAGATGGTGGGGGTTGCCCGGGGTGATTTTGTCCGACCCCCCAGCTAGCAATTATAAAGTTTACAAGGAGTTATAAAAAGTATGCTACAAAAACAAACGTTTGATACTTTCAAAGTCTTAGCCTCATAAATTGGACAGTAATAAAATTAATGAATTCAAACTTTCGCATCTAATGTTATTTCCTCTTTGATGTCGGTGTATATACACCCAAATATCCAACTTTCTTTTCGCACCTATTCGAGAAAAATTTATATGAAAGTTCCCCTTTAAGTATGAATTTGTTAGCATTTTTTTCGATTTTCCCCTTTTACCATCTCAAAATGCCGCCACCATACCGCCCCCATGCCGCCCCCCCACCGACGCTCAGAAAATAGGGACACATTTTTTCTGATTCCGATACCCCCCAAAATTCCGATTTTTTACAAAAAAATTATAAAATTTCATATTTTTTGTTAGCTTTTGTTTATTTTTATTTATTTATTCTACTTTCTATTTTTACTCTCTCAAAATGCCGCCCCTTGACATATGCCGCTCGCAAAATAGGGACACCTTTTTGCGATTCCAATAACTACAAAAGTTCCTATTTTTTACAACCTTTTCGATATAAAATTTCAGATTTTTTGTTAGCATTTTTTTCGATTTTCCCCTTTTACCATCTCAAAATGCCGCCCCCATGCCGCCTCCCCCCCCCCTGACGCTCAGAAAATAGGGACACATTTTTTCTGATTCCGATACCCCCCAAAATTCCGATTTTTTACAACCTTTTTGGTATAAAATTTCATATTTTTTGTTAACTTTTGTTTATTTTTATTTATTTTTTCTACTTTCTATTTTTACCCTCTCAAAATGCCGCCCCCTCAGGTGTACCGCCCGGGGCTGCCCTCCCCCTAGCTACGCCAGTGGCGTAGTGTGAACACCAGAAAAGCTGAGGTAGGAAGGAGTGCGTTTGTCAATGGAGAGTGGAATAAATCTGTGGGAACAAGATTTTTTTTGTAATATTTTACCACAATAATAAAAAGGCTTTTTCAAACCAACTGATATTCCCCTCTATAATCAATATGGGAAACTGTAGCAGAAGCACCAATCCTTCTTTTGTGGGCAAGAAGTAGGGTCCAGCTTCATCTTAGAAGGTGAATCCTTTCAAACAATACATCATCACTGAGGGATGAGGTATTGTCGATTGGATGAGCCGCTTCTGCCAGGCAATATCAATGAGTCTATTCATGAGTATTTTGTTGTATCAACCAGAGAGCCCTTCTTGAAGAAGCTGCCTTTGCTCACCTCCCGGCCTTGAACCATATTTTGCTTAAATAAGAAGCAAAGAAACAACCAGTATTGTCTAGCCATGACTAAAGTGTTTGACTCTAACATAGAAAATATTTGTGAAGACTAGAAAATAGACCTTGGGTTTATTTTCAGCAACCTCGTAACTATTGTATCCCTTTTTTTCATCCTTTAGTCCTCACATTCCATCAGCAACGTTTCTGAAAGAGGGAGGAAAATTGCTGTTATCTGGGTTGGAATCTATTCATCTAACATTTATTAGTTTTTGACATTGAAGTGATATTTTATATTAGCTCCTTATTTCTAGTGGTTTCATGCCTTGTCTGGATTGATTTCCATAAAAAAAAATTTAAATTAAAACAATGTTTTTAAAATTTCTTCCCAAGGGAGATAATCCTGATATGGAAAAGACATTTATTTATTTTATTTATTTATTTATTTTATTTTATTTTTTGAAGAGTCAGGCTTAAAAACCGACTTTGAAATCTAATGGGCAAAACCCACTTTTCCAGCTTACTTCTTTCTTACAGAAGAGATGTTGCAAGTCTATCTCTGTTCTATCGTTATTTTCATGGCAGGTGCTAAACGGAGATACTACTTCGTCCGTGTAGAACATTCACAGCAGACACTTGTCTAGCTAGAACAACGTGTCAACAATATCCCTTATTATCTATCTGTGCCTAAAACTAAACAAAAATTCCATGAGAAAAGTCTTCTTCCTAAAACAGACCATCCGTGGAACACAATATCCTGAGACTGCTTTCCAGATGACTATAACATGATCGTTTTCAGGTTTAATGTGAACAAGTTCCTGCTGGGCTGTCTTCTATAGTATAAATCTCACCTGTCTGTTTAAATGTATGCATGTATGTTTGTATGTCTGCCTAAAACTTTTGACAAAGGTGACGGAATTTCATGAGATCGGTATTGTTTTGAAGCTCGCCCCTTCGGATGACAAATATTAAAAAAAAATTGGCTAAAAACATTAATTCCTTTACCTTCAACTGGACACTTTTCTCCACTTTTTTCGCCGTTGTAGTTTTCTTGAAGCATTGTTCATAGTGTAAAAAGAGTTGTGTTTGAAGGCTATGACAAAGCAGTTTGTAGGAAACATCGTGGACAGGAGCTAGTATATAAAAGAATAATGACAATATTATAAGGAATTTCAATAATTTTCAATTATATTGCGTTTATTTGCCAACATAATGTGTTGTACAAGATAGTAGGCGTTGAAGACCCTAATTTTCGAGAGTAGTATCTCTTCTTGGGGGGAGAAAAAAAAAAAAAAAAAAGAAACGTGTACAACTGTTCGGCGAAGTTTTCCTTTGACTGTTTTATTTTTATTTATTTCTTTATTTCCGAAATAAATTTAAAAAATGAATAAAACATTTTATATGAAAAAAAATTTTTTTTTTTATTTATTTCAAACTAACTTTTAAACAAGAAGCTGTAACACACACACACACACACACACACACACACACATACAAGCGAAGAGGTAATAACCGAGAGGTCGTTGACATTTCTTTGCTGACTGGATGTATCCATAGAGAAGACCGGGATGCAGAGATCAGGAACTCTGCTACTCACACAAAACGCCATGATTTTTTCTTTACGTTGCGGTAATGAGAATGCGATAGCATGCGGATGACACGAGCCGCAGGGCGGATTCAGTGAACAGATTCATGTTTTGGAGGTGAGTGGTTGGCGCTGATATCGTTAGGAAATGTTCAGAGGGAAGTGATAATTCATCATTAAGCAACCACCACGGGAATTTTATTGTGGCACATGTGTTTGGGGCTATGATCGGAAAGAAACCGTGTTGGGCTTGATTTGGTGGAAACCGATCATGTTATCACGACATTGAACTGGGAACGGAATCATTTAAAGATTTTAAATTATTCATTAACGGAAGAATCTTTTTTTTTTTTTTTTTTTGTTAAAAAAACATTAATTAATCAGAGAATGTTGTACTAGGTGTATCAGAATTTTTGTAGGAATTTTTGACACCCCTAACACGAAAACTGCAAATAAAATATTAAAAAAACTCGTAATTTCTCCTTTAAAGGTGGGTTATTTATTTTCTTTCTGGATTATACTTCCAAAATAAACTATTAAAGTTGTATAAAAAGTAATAGAAATATTTTTAAAAAAATAGTAATGAAATTAATTGAATGTTACAAGTTCAGTATTTTTCAATTTTTAAACTTTAAAAATCTATCAAAATTTTTCTATTGATTCTATTTTTACGATATTTTCAGGGTCAATGTGAAATGTTATGCTCTTTCTAATAAACCGAATATAATATTTTAGACAAACGCTTTTTTTTAATTCACGCCCCCCCCCCATTTTCAAGTGTCTATTAAAAAGTAAATAATTAATTTACTCACCAAAGTTTTATATATAACAAATTGAAGATAAAAGATCAATAAATAATATATTCAAATTTAAAACAAAAAAAAAAGTAGTGTTTTTTTAGAAATTTACCTGTAAAGCCCGAAGTTTAAAACCTTAAAAAAAAAAACACGTTGTTTGTTTTTTTGTTGTTGTTTTTTTTTTTAATGAAACCTTGGTCCTTGCTTCTTTAATTGAAAAAAAAATTAGGGCTTGAATTACATTTTTCGAGTAGTTATAAGCTTCGAAAGATAGCGGGTGGAATTATTCAATAGTTTTCATGAAATTTCTGACACCGCTAATGTTGTACTGTGTTATAATAAAAATTAATTAACTAAAGAATACTCTAATTAGTTGTAGTTAATAATAATTACGCGGTTCGCTCCAAAAGTAAAGACTCTTATTTTTTATTTTTACTCAAAAGTTGAAGAGCTACGAAGACGAAAATTGTACCATTAAAACGAGCGACCTTTTGTGCCCTAGCATTTATTTTTCTACATAGTCACCACCCAAACTCGATGCACTTTTGCCAGTAAGTTAATGATGCACCTCTGCTTCTGACGCATGTCCATGACAGGGGTTGCTGTCTTATAGTCTCACACCGCCAATATCTGCAATAGAGAGATGAAACTTTCAGGTCCTAAATGCATAAATTCAGTCATTATGGAGCCCCCCCCCCCCGCAGCCTCACTCACGGAGCCCCAGGGCTCCGTGGAGCCCACTTTGGGAAACCCTGTTATAACAAATGTAATGGTGACCATCATCAGCAGCAGCATCGTTATCGTCGTCAACAAAAACGAGTTTAGTTTTTTAAATAAAATATATATCTAATCATTAAAAGGGGTTCCATTCGATAGGGAATATTTTAAAATAAGTCTAAAAATAGGAATAAGGGATAAGATTTGGCTGTGTGTAAAGAAGACTAAATAGGGGTGTGAATTAGGGTATGTGCTGAGATATAGGAATAAAGAAAGGGTGGGTGGGTAAAAAGCCAAGATAAAGATAATGAAAGACCGGAAAGAATTGTATATGTATGCGGGTGTGATAAAGAATTTTTTTTTTTAATAAGTCTACGGTGTTTTTATGTAAATATAGCTTGCGTGTTCAGAATTCCTCCTATATTGA
>NC_136510.1:38598545-38701045 GCF_053919585.1 Euprymna scolopes
GGAAAATTCCAATAATATTAATAAAAGAAAAATACGATATGCTTTTCACACGACTGCCGAGACATAATAAGAAAGATCAGGGAAGAAGAAGAGGAATATATATATATATATATATATATATATATATATATATATATATATATATATATATATATATACATATATATATATATATATATATATATACATATACATATATATATATATATATATATAAAACCATCTATTTTGAAAGGTAAATTAGCATAAAAAAAGATAGTTAATTTTGTGATACTATATATATATATATATATATATATATATATATATATATATATATATATATATATATACTAGCAGGGTGACCCAACGTTGTCCGGGATTGAATGATGATCAACGAATATTTCACGCTCCTATATTTTTATTTTCATCGAAATCCGTTAAATCGCCCAGGAGCAAGCTCATATGTTATTCTAGCTTGCACTTTAGAAAACCTACTGTTCCTTTTATAAAAGTACTAGCATGTCCATGTCCAAGGAATCTATATCTAAAATTTCAAGTCTTTAAACCCAAAATTGGCGGAGGAGTTTGGTAGAGTTCTCAAAGGTCAAATCGCTGAACTTTGACCCCTAAACAGCTAAAGTTCTGGTCGAAAATCATTTACAAAGATTTTCGCAAATCTCTGTACCCTGTATATCAAATTTCGAGTCTGTAGACTTAAAATTGACAGAGATATTGTGTAGGTAAGTATACACCAAACAGACAGACAGACAGACAGACACACACACACACACACACACACACACACACACACACACACACACCCTTTCACTTTTATAGATATACTAGCATGGGTGCCCGGCGTTGCCCGGATGTTTGGATGTGTGTGTTGAGCAAAAAAAAAAAAAAAAAAAGTGGTAGTAGGAAGGCAGACTCGAACCCGTACGGCAAAGGAGAAAAAGAACGAAAAAAAATGACTTCTTTACTGTTTCGTCTTAATTTAGGCTAGAAAATCGAAAGGAGAGGATGGCTTTCGAAAATATTGGCGAAAAAAGCGACCTCCCCTGTAGAAAAGTGCCCAGTTGAAGGTGAAGCTATTAATGTTTTTAGCCAATTTTTCGATATGTGTTGTATGAAAGGTAGAACTTCAAAACGATACTGATCTTATGAAAATCCATCGCCTCCGTCGAAAGTTTTAGGCAGACATGCAAACATACATACATACATTTATATATTGGTAACTAAAAAGTTTCGACCCAAACCGATTAAAAAGCTTGCCCTATCTCGGAATACCCTTTATGTACAATTTCAAATGTTTACACCAGAATTTGTCATAGTAATTTGGTAGAGACCGCAGAGGTAAATTTTTTTTTTACTTTGACCCCTACTATGACCCCTTTACATTTATTACTTTGGGCTCAAATCAAGTTATTACGTTAGGTCCATGTCCAAAGAACCTATATCTAAAATTTTAAGTGCTTAGACTCAAAATTAGCGGAGGAGTTTGGTAGAGTTCTCAAAGGTTAAACTTTGACCCTTTAACAGACAAATTTCTGACCGAAAACCGATTACAAAGATTTTTTTTTGTTCTATCATTGTTGCTAAGCAACGACATGGAAAAATGTACATTATTTAATTGGAATTCATTGGGATGAGTATTATTTATTAATTTTATTTATTGCAGACAATTATCCTCATATTTTATTAGTTGTTTCATGACGTTTCGGCCAACTTTTCGTCTAGCCTTCGTCAGGTGGTAACTGCGACGGATAGGAAGTCTGAATCTCCTGACTGCATTCACTGCAATTACTGCCTTCCGTAGTTGTTGTCGTCTCACCACGTTTTTGGCCAAGTAAGCCTCTGGTCGGCTTTGGGTAGGATTGAAACCGCTATCTTTAGATAATTTTCACCTGGAACCGTAGAGATTCAACGTCTCTATCAACTGCGCCATGGGCCCCGAAGGGCGATCAAAGTGTAATTTTTTTGGTCTTATAAATTCGTGTTTATTATCTGATCTTCCATGGTCGTGTCCGTACCGAAAAACTCAACCTTGATCGCCCTTATCGGTAATTATCGAGAGTATTCTGAGACAAAACTTAACTAAGACCACTCACAGACTTATACACTAAAGTTCTGTAAATTTTAAAGAAAATTTGTTCAGTCGTTTCGGAGTCTATAAGCAACGAACTCACACACACACACACACACACTCACATACACACACACACACACACACACACATACAGTCGCATTTATATAATTGTAGAGAAAAGATGCGCGTGTGTGTGTGTGTGTGTGTGTGTGTGTGTGTGTGTGTGTGTGTGTGTGTGTATTATTGAATTCGAGAAGCATTCTGTGGAATACGGAAATCACGGAATTTTGAACGGAATCCTTTATTTAATCCATGGGGTAGCGTAATCTCATTTCGTCAGCCATTACCCGGTAGAAGTCACCAGTAAATCGCAATGGTATTCTTTGTACCGCCTGCACTCAGGATTAACCATTCAGCCACTGTAATCCAAATAATCTAACTGATCATGCTTCACCTTAAAAATTGCCCAGTCTGTTCGGTGCAGGTTCCCGGGTTCGATAGAAAGATTCTTAAGAGAGTCGGATGTTACATCGGCCAAAACCTCGCGAAAATAAAACTAAAGATGAAAACGATAATCCAAATCATCCAAACAATACAAATTGTACCACACAAGTTACCAGACCACAATCAGTATCCAAAAACCGAAACTCTGTTCGATTAGACTGTCTCCAAATAATACTTGAATCATCCTATTCACCCGTGTTTTTGGTGAAAAACGAATTTTTGCTTTGCTGTGCCAATCAACAAAGACACTGAGAACAGCATGGCATCTTATCAAATAGATGTTAATGGGAAGTTTGTTTGGTGCCAACCAATTCCGCCAAATATTACTGATTCCGTGACCATAATTTTCTGGTGGCGTCAAGCCAAACCATTTCTCTGCATACCACTTCGTCACACGCCGCTTATCTTGAAATAACTCGCTTTCTTCGACGTAATCACGTCTTTACCGGAAGTAACGTCTCTACCGGAAAGTTTACTTTAGATTTTTGCTTTAAATTTCAAATTATGCTGGTAAACTTTTTTATAATTAGAAAAAAAAAATTTTTTCACAAAAAATAACAACAAATTTAAAGACAGGGGTCGGAAAATATTGTCTTCCACATTGTAACCTGAAAAAAATAAATATATGGGAGTCATCGGATTTTTTTATCTATTTGCTGTTTCACGAATGCGCATGCGTGAATAGTTCACACTACAGATTACCTAGGTTAAAATGAGTAGTTTGAAAACAGCTCTTAAAGATCATCGCATGCTGGCCTAATGGCTATCGTACTTGACTCACTGTCTTTAGGCTTTAATTCCGATTTCAGCTCGAGTACTCTTCTTTTTTTTAAACTTACAAGAAGTGAACGGTTGAGAAAAAATATAATACTCGCATGCACATGTCTCATTTTCTGTATTAATTAAAATATGTTATTTATGCGTATTTTGCGACCGGGCAACGCCGGGCGGTCTGCTATTATATATATATATATACTAGACTACCCGTGACCCGTTGGGTCAGTATGTTGTATTAGCTATGGAATTCATGTATGAGCGTGATACTTGTGACGTAAAGAAAATAGGTTGTTGTTTTTTTTTGACATAACAGAAACATTTCTATGAAAGTACATTAAAATGATAAAAAGAATATTGATAGATTTCTATGAGTCGTTCTGTTTATTATAATTCATTATTTTTGAAAAAAAAAATTATAGTTAATGAATTATAAGTGGTTGGCCATACTTATTGGTAAATGTGCACTGAACAGATACCATAATACTTATTATAGTTAAATTCAAATTTTGATATATCTGCTTTTTTTTTACATCGTTCATTTCTGTATTACGTTTAAGTTATTTTAAATCCCACTCTTCCCATGTTAAATAATAATTTCGAAATAATAACGTTAATATTTCAGTGCACATGTCGTGCGCGCATGCGCAACCGGATGTCGTAAACCGAAATGTGGGTTACATACATCGTTACAAGGTCATTTGAGTTTTATAGGCGAAAATTTCGGAGTTAAAGAAAAGGCTATTAAAAAGCTATTCAAATTAAAAAGAGATGAATTATAAATATAGAGAAATGTATTTATAGAATAACAACCTTTCCCAGATTTAAAAGGCTTAGTAACAGTGATAGAGCCTAGTATAAGTAATAGACATCACCATATTGTTGAATTAAATTATCAATATTTTATTCAAAACAAGGAATACGAGAAAAAGTGAGAAAAAGTGAATGGATTTTTCCCCCACTCTTCAACATAAGACTCATCTACAAGAATATGTGATTTTTTTCTTCATCCCTAGATATGTTTAAAGAGACCCCAAAGAATACCTTTTTGAAAATCTTATTGGATCTACCCATACGAACCTCAGATTCTAACTGGATTTCTGCAACACTAATTAATGGACACTGCGGAGTATATTCCTATAAACTTTTACTTTCTTCAAAAACTTTTTTAATTACTGTTTTCAAAAATTGCGCTAACCAGCAATATTAGATTTTTTATCTATATATTCCTTTTGCTAACGTTTTTTCCCTCTAAGGAGAAGAGCCTATCTTTGAGAATCCATGGAATAAACAATTTTTTTTCACTTTTTTTCGTATTCCTTGTTTGAATAAAATATTGTGAATTTAATTCTACAATATCGTAACGTCTATTATATATATATTATATATACGCGCGTGTGTGTGTGTGTGTTTGCGTACGAATGTATGTATGTAAGTATATACATATATATATATATATATATATATATATATATATATATATATAGTCCGGGTTTTTTTCACCACTGATGATATATATATATATATATATATATATATATATATATATATATATATATATATATATATATATATATATATATATATCATCAGTGGTGAAAAAAACCGGACTAGAGTGCTTAATGTGTAGCCAGAGCAGTATATAGAAAATTTATTGCTGTGAGTCCAGAATGAATTTACATATTGTTTCCGCTAGGAGGATATCCTCTGAATTCTGACGAAACTGGTCGGATCTCTCCTCATCTTCAGAGGATATCTTCCTAGCGGAAACAATATGTAAATTCATTCTGGACTCACAGCAATAAATTTCATATATATATATATATACGAAAGGAATTGTGTATGTTCGCGCGCATTTTTATGTATGTATACATGTATATATATGTGTGTGTATTAATATGTTAGATAATAGATTTATGATACAAATCAATCCGATAGTGATTTTGTTTCAGTCGCACTATGATATCCACCCTCCCAGGTTTTACCTTCTTTCTGGAAATGGGTTAGTTTACTGCTAATCACCTGAGGCTCACATACGGAGTAAGGCCGATAGGACGGCTCCGGTATTATTTTGTATGCCAGAGTGCGCTTCTCCTAGTGCGCTGACATTTTAAAACCACACTTGGTCTTGTGTCAACGTCCTGGCAAGGAAGTAAACATTATGCATTTATGCAGTTATGTTCGTTTGTATACATGTATGTATGTATGTTTGTATGTTTGTGTCTATGTATGTATATTCGTTTTCATGCATGTTTGTACATTATATATATATATATATGTTTGTATGTACGTATGTTTGTTTGTATGTATACGTGTATGTTTGTATGATAGTACGTATGTTTATGTGTGTATGTTTGTTTGCATGTATATATATTTTTTTTGTATGTATTCATGTGTGCGTGTTCGTTCGTTTGTTTGTTTTATATGGATGTGTGCATGTGTGTCTGTATATATGTATGTTTGTATGTATGTATATATGCATGCATTCATGTTTGTTTTGTTCGGATGAATTATGTATGTTTGCATGTTTGTGTGTTTGCATATTTGTTTGCATATTTGTTTGTATGTATGTATACATGTATGTATATATGTATGTATGTTTGTTTGTCAGGTCATGTCATATGCTACTGATACCATGTAACCCAGTACTACCTGCCTCATGGTCGGGTCATCGGCGACTAAACTGGTTCCCCCACCAGACTTGTTTGGTGAGGAGGATGGCTAGTCTCCCTGAAGGATTAAAAACAAGACCTTCCAAAGAGCGAATTAACTCTTTTTCTGGGTCAACGGCCAACTAGCACAGTGTATATTTGTGTGTGTGTGTGTGTGTGTGTGTGTGTGTGTGTGTGTGTGTGTGTGTGTGTGTGTGTGTGTGTGTGTGTGTGTTGGGGTGGAGAGGGCTCCCGTAAGCCGTGATGAAGGCAACCTTTCTAGGAGAAGCTAATCTCTGATTTAAAAAACAAAGCGGGAGACCAGTACCCGCATTAAGCTGGTCTGCAGGTTAATTTGTTGCTGGCTATCTTGCTCTTGCTTGTTGCTGGATCTCAACATTTTGAACCGAGAGAGAGAGAGACTTAGCTGTCGTACAAAGCTAAGACTCTGTAACATCTTTGTATAGATACTCCCTCAGGCATTTGGGCTCATGGATTTTAAATGTCTGAGGGAGTGGCACTCGTCTGACAAGACGTTGCAATCATCATGTTTGTTTGAATGTATGTATGCACGTATCTATGTTTATATGTATGTATGTGTGCGTGTTTGTATGCATGCATGTTTGCTTGTGTGTATGTATGCATGTTTGTTTGTATGTATGTGTGTTTGTTTGTGTGTATGTATGTATGCAGTTATGTATGTATGTTTATATGTATGCATGCATGTATATATGTTTATTTGTGTGTATAAATGTGTGTATGTATGTGTGTATGTATCTATGTGTATTTATATGTATGCATGCATGTATGTATGTTTGTTTGTATATATATATATGCATGTATCTATGTATGTTTGTTTGTATGTATGTATGTGTGTTTGTATGTATGTATACATGTATGTATGTATGTATTAGATATTTTTTCAATAAGTTGTAATGAATGTACAGATTAAAATAAAGTTGCCCAAAACGACATAATGAATAAATAAATAGATAAATAAACAGTTTTTTTCTTTTCATTTTTCATTTCAGGTAAGTGTATGCAACGTTCGTCGTGCTGAACGCAAAGTGCAAAAATTGCAGCTGTTTCAAGGTCGGTGAAGCACTTGAATTTGCATCTCTACGAGATTAACAAACCTTCGATTGATTATCGATTATTGCTTTAGGGTAAGCAGCCTTCCTCCTCCCCACCTTTTACTATGGATGCGTAAAAGCCCAGCCCTAACCTTACCACCGATTCTCTTCGCAAGCAGATCTTCATTTTAAAGTCCATTTTCATTTAGACTATCTGCCTCTTATATATAAACTACGAAATGAACTGGGTTTCTCGTGACTTTATAAGTATACGAGCAAGGTCACCCAGCATTATCCGTTTATGTATTTAAAAAAATAAAAAAATAAAAAACTAGCAAGGTACCCGACGTTGTTCGAGAACATGGTTAACAAAATAGAAGAGTAACAAAAAGTGGCATTAGTGCACTGCTGCGAATGAACCACTTTTTTTGGTTTTCAGTTTAGAGAGTGCATAGCAGGGGCAAACAAATGACATTTTAGGACCGAATTGAAAAACGCAACAAATGTCAAGAATAATAAATGCATGTGTTTTTTGTTTGCTTTTATGTGTTCTGTTTTTTGTTGAGAAAGTTTTTGTTAGACATTTATTGAATTAAAATAAATATAAGAAACTTATAATAACACAAAATAGAAGTTTTTGGCACAAAATAAAGTTGTTGTTTTTCGTAATAAAGCTAAAATTCTGAAATTTTCGAATGCGTGTTTTTTTAGAAAGCTTTTCTTGCACATTTATTGAATTAAAATAAATTTAAGAAAATTATAATAACACAAAATGGATGTTTATATTTTTATTTATTTATTTATTTATTATTTTCGTAATAAGGTCATAAATTCTGAAATTTTTGGAGAAAACTTTTAGGGAATTCTTAAATTGCATTTGTCTGCTCCTGCTGCTATGCACTCTCTAAATCTCCAAACTGAAAACCAAAAAAAGTAGTTTCTTCGTAGTCGTGCATAAGTACCCCAAAACTATATAAATCGTATATATATATAATTGAAGTTTAAAAAGGTTTCTGCTCCTATACCTCGTTTAAAGCAGGTACATATACATTCGGCACATTGAGAAACATTTAGAAATTTGGAATCACTTCTATTGTCTTCTCTGGAGAATTCTATGCATATGATATACATTTCATCAAAACAGGGTATATTTGAATTTTTAAGAGAGGTTCTGCTTTTCTACCTCCCTTAGGGTGACTTCAAGATTCGCGACCACTTCCATTATCGTCTTTAGGAAATATTTTATTGAATCATTCAAACACTACCGTGTTTGAATATATGATTAAGTGGCAGTTTTAGTCATTTAGAAATGCTTTAAAACTTCACAGCTCACTCATTTTTCGACCAAATTTCAAGCAATTATTACAGTTTATAGCTCATGTTGTCAGCTATATTGTGAAAAAAAATTTTCAATTTTTGTACAGTAAAAAAAAAAAGTTATGATGAATTTACTGGTGTTCAAAATCGTAAAAATTCGTAAGGAGATGAGCGACGTTTTTTTATGACTGGTTTCCATAGCAACCACGTCACTTCAGCGACTAGTGTTGCTACTAATTTACCGCTCTCATAAAAAGAGAAGTAACAAGTGAAACAGAGAGGATGAAAGCAAACGAGTGCCGTACATTGTTTTACATGTCAGCAACCTAGGAATCCATCTTTCCCTTTTATTAAGGTTTAAAGATATGTACCTAGTTTTATTCTTTAGCATACTACAAAAAAATGGGGTTTTTTTTCGAAAAGTGCACAAAAAGGGGAATAATTCCAGGCTACTTTTATGCAAGGGAGGCAAATGTTGATTTCTAAATTTGTATGCATTAAGAAAGACCTATTTATATATTACAAGGGTCGTTCCTAAAATAAGGCTTCCTATTTTTTAACTATAAGACTAAAATGTTGAAGAGCTACGAAGACGGGAGTGATACCACTAAAACGAGAGACCTTTTGTGCTCCAGAATTTATTTTTCTACATATAGTAATGACTACCCTCAATGCACTTTTGCCAGCCTCTTTTGATGCCTCAGTCGTAAAAGTCCGGAGCACGTTTTGTCATTCACATCTCTGTCGACATTCTGAAATCGACAAATTTATCGCCTAACTGTTGACATCAACTGCATCGGTTTCGTAAACATTCAACAGGCCTATGAGAGTTGATCGATTCAATTTTTTTCTGCATGGAGGAATTCAATGATGCAGCTTGGCTTCTGATGCATGTCTATGACAGGAGTTGCTTTTTTAGAGTCTCACACCGTCAATATCTGCAACAGAGAGATGAAACTTTCAGGTCATGAATGCATAAGTTCAGTCATCATGACAATGCAATTTGCAACTTTTTCTGATACATTTGGGCGGAATAAAAATAGGAGACCTTACTTTTGGAACGTCCCTCGTAATAAACATTTTCCGATGTCAATTACATTTACAAATCACTCAAAGTATTCAATATAGGTATTTATTTATACACACGCGCGCGCGCATACGCACACACACACATTCATTTATAGATTACAGTATAACCGACTTATAGATTTTGTAACTATATATATATATATATATATATATATATATATATATATAATGATTGGACGATTCAAATATTTTTCCCGATTCCAATACAATTACCGATTCTGTTCTAAATTCCCAAATGTGATACAATTACTGATTCCAAATTTTAAAAACCTATAAATATTTAGTTATGGAGTTATTGTATTGTATTTTATTTATTTTTTATTTTGGGGATTACGCCAGACATGCATACATTTTCACAGAGGTAAAAAAAAAAAAAAGAAACTACATTAATGGTGGACCATATATACTTTAGTAATACTTGTAGTTTAAGATCAATAAACATTTATCATTTTATCATTAACACAAATAGTTAAAAAAAATTAAGTTTTAAACAAACAAACAAAAAATAAACAAATATAAAAGAATCGGTTTTGGCATTGTAAAATAAGCAATTTGTTTTCAATTCCGATACCCTTAAAAGTTACGATTTTTTAAATTTTCAGATTGCGATTCCGATTAATCGTCCCAACATTAATAAATACGTATATAGTTTCATTCCTTAACATACTGTGATGTTTCTCGTTCATTATCTAATTAGGACTTCAAAGGAAACAATAAGTTTCCCAATTTTAATAAACATAATTGATTTTTGTGATTGTTGTTTTCATAGAATAACAACAAGAAACACAGAAAATAATCTGTTAATTGAGATTCTTTCCGGGAGTCAAACGCAAAGCGAATAGAAGATGCGTTCAGAAACAATTGATTATTGATTAATTAAATATTGATTTCTGATCTGATCGTGGGCCTCGCATCACCTCAAGTTCCTCCTCTGCTACCAAGAGAAATGTCACATGACCTTTTTGTTTGTGCCAAGAATTCTACTCACTCTGCGATCATTTGAAATTTCCAGTGTACATTTATCCGCCACACCTTCCAATTTGTCATGTGATTCATGATGAAAATCTGACATTAACAGACATAAATATATCACAACTGTACAGGGTGGTCCGAAATTAATGCAGGGAAAAGTAATGGAGCAATAATTTTGGAACATACTTTTTGGTAGGGGTAACAAGACTTTTGGACCACTCTTTCTGATATTTTGATCATCATTTTTGGTAGAGTTTACAAGACCACTTTTTTTTTATTGGTAATAAGACTTTCAAACCGTCACTTTTGATATTGGTAACAAGATTTTTGGATTATCCCTTTGAGAGGGATACCTAGATTTTCCCATCACCCCTTTTTAATATCGGTAACAAGATTTTTAAACCATCCTTTTTTGGTGTTGTTAACAAGATTTTTGGACGACTTTCATGATTAGACAAATCTCAAACTTTCATTTCTTTGTCAACCTCGATATCTGTGACGTCATGCCGTGTTGGTTGTCGGCTAACATCTCTTTGTTTTTATTCTACTTCAATCTGTTGAATCTCATACCTAACCTTCAGATCTCTCTTCGCGTTATCTTTCATAAAAATTGGTTTATTTCCCCAACTTTGTGGCACATCAATCTGTACTTAGTCCGACGTAATCGCTATCATCCATTATGCAACAGTTTGATCAAATAATGATTAATTCGTTATTTGACTCATCAACTATTGTGATTTTTTTTCGTCAATGTATGGTGTTTTGAAACGAGACTAAGAGGGAAATAGGTTCATACCTTTTTGAGGCATTGAGTGGCGTGACAGTCATCAGTGCAGAAAGCGCAATTGGCAACCCGAGTTCACATTCTAGTTTATGTGACTAATGACCATGATCAGAAAATCAACTCTGATTGCTAGCTTCCTGATGAAGGCTCTCGAACAGCATGGGGAATCAGAGCATCACACTATTCTCAAACTTGTGGATAAACAAAGTTTATATATTTGTATGTACAGGATTCGCTCCTAAACTAATTAACCGATCATTATGGATTTTGCTAGGTGTAAGGGGAGATAATGTGGGCTATATTTAGTCTTTAGAAGTTAGAATCTCTATTGTGCACAGTTCTAGGTCACCCTAAGGCAAGGTGTAGCATTTGTTAGCCTCCCTCTGATATTCCAGAGGGTTTATCCTGTGGGGGATCAGACAGTGCCCCTCACCCATGGAGAAGGTAATCCATCTAAAAGAAAATTCTGATAAAAAACCAAAACCAGATAGAAAGTGTCTGTTAGTCCTATAAGGCAATCTTCTAGTGATACTATCACAAACAAAAACATCCGCTTCCAATTTGTCATGAGCCAGCATGGAAGTATTCAGGCTCAAAAACCCCGTCTTTAGAATGTTAATGTCAGTGTGCAATCTGACCTAAGCGGAGATAGTGAAATATAATAATTTATATGAAGTTAGGTATGTGTATATGTTTAATCATTATGAATTTTGGAAAAGATAACTGCTGGACATCAGAATTTATAATGTAGGCTATATTTAGTTTGCTTTAGTTTTATACAAAACTAGCTTAGGTGCCCGGCGTTGCCGGGTATTTAGAAGTGTATGTTGAACAAAAAAAAAAAAGTTGAAGTAGGCAGGCAGGCTCGAACCCGTACCATGAAGAAGGAAAAAAACGTGACGTCTTTGCTGTTGCGCCCATCGCCAAACCGGAAGTGGCAAAGATTTAAATTAAGGCTAGTCAATCGAAAAGCGGGGATGACTTTCGAAAATATCAGCAAAAAAAAGCACCCAATCCCTGTAGAAAAGTGCCCAGTTAAAGTCAAGGAATTAATGTTTTTAGCCAAATTTTTCGATATTTGAAGAGTCGAGCTTCAAAACGATACTAATCTCATGAAAATCCGTCGCCTCTGTCGAAAGTTTTAGGAAGACATACATACATACATACATACATACATACATACATACATACATACGTTTAAACAGACAGGTGAGATTTATATTATAGAAGAAGAGCAAATGTGGTTTGAAGCTCTCCATGAAAATTTACTTATCTCCAACTATTGTGAAATTTCAAACAATTGATATTCTGGACACCAATCATTAAATATTCCTCAAATTTCAGAATCTTTAGAATCCTTAAAAGAGCTTTAAGAAGTATATCATTGGTATAACCATTCAATTGGAAATTCAAATATTTCAGATTTGCATTAATTTGATCCATAGCTATTAGACATCAAGTAAGTAAAATTCCCTGGATTTCAATTTCTTCTCAAGACTCGTTGAGCCTGAGCCTAAAATTTTAGACATTTTCTAGAATTAAGATCCTATAATGGAATTTCATCAAAATTAGAATAAGGATTTTAGAAATGAGGTTTAGCATTATTATATTTTGATTTTAATCTTCATAAAGGGACATAAAATTGGTGCAAAACTGTTCTGCTCAGGGAATTGATTTTCCCTGTCATGGGCGGTTACTCTTATATAGAAAATAAAAAAGCCAGTTTTCCCTTCTGCCTACCTGATTAATAGCCTTTTTCATTACAATGCACATAATTAAATCTATTTCGTCAGTCTTATGTGGAAAATATTAGCTTGTGTTGTTACAAATATAAAAATTGTATTTCTGATTTTTTTTATCCTGATTGATGTTTTATTTTTGAGAAGTTGTAAGTAAACAAGGATTCTAAACATAAAGTTAATAATTAAATATATATATATATATAAACAAATTTACATGATTGTGACACTGGACATGCTAATGTATCGAACAAATGGTTGGTTAAAACCAGAAGAAATCAGTCTTTATGTATATATATACATATATATATATATATATATATATATATATATATATATATATATATATATATATATATATATATATAGTAATTTAATAAGTCTGTAGCTATTTAATAATTATTATAGTAAATAATTATATCAGGCTCTTTAAGAAACTAGTTTTTTATCGTTTAGCACTTTCAGTTGAATTAAAAGTCGGTCAATTTAGCTTTTATGTGCTGATCATCATATATTGATCAGATCAATCTGACAGACGTTAAAAAAACATTTAAAAAATAAATGTTTAAAATTCAACAACATTTCTCGCGGTTAATGGTAGCCGAATGGATTAGGTCCGATACCTGAAAGGATGAAACACTAGTGTCTGTGGGTATTTAATAATTATTATAGTAAATAATTATATATATATATATATATATATATATATATATATATATATATATATATATATATATATATATATATAGGATTGAACGAGGATCAATGAATGTTCCATACTTCTAATATTTTTATTGTTATCAAAATCAGGGAAATCGCCTATTTTTTCAATCAAATTGATTGATAGCCTGCTCTAGATAGGGACTCACCATGGTACACTGGTAGGAAGCTTCACATGCCTCCCCACAGTAACTTAGTCTACAATACATTATAGTCTACATTGCGCTGTAGGGAACCTAATGTTGAATTTTATAAAATTATTTTTATATAACGATTTGAAGTTTAAAATGCAAAAATCAAGTATCGTGGTTCAATTAGTCTCTAAACAGACACATTCATTTGTTTGTCTTATCAAAGAACCTACTGTTGAGTTTATACGCTGGGCCTTTCTGCTTTTGTGATGATAAAACTTCTCAAATGCACTTGTAATGTTAGGCTGTGTAAGGATTTTAACTTTGGCCAAAATCGGACTGTTCCTTCTTTAATCAGAGTTTTTCAAGCATCAATTTTTTATACTTATCAGAGGCTTTCCACTACAAAACCTATCTAAGAGTACTCCTAGACGTATAAAGTATATTTGTGTGGAATTTAAAAGAAATCAGCTGTTTCAAAGTCCTCAGTGAACACACTGACACACATACGCGCGTGCACAATGCCTTTATATATATATACATATATATATATATATATATATATGTATATATGTACATATATATATATATATATATATATATATATATGTATATATATATATATATATATATATAACAAAATCAATAGTAAATGCATGTTTATTTAATTAATTCACCTCGGTATGCAAAGAGATCAATGATTTCCCTTAACAAAAGTCCATGCAATAACGAAATCAATCTATAGAAACATGAACTTATATTCGCTCATTGGTCTACCTACCTACATAATTACTTAACTACCTTTGAACATACTTTCAAAGAAACTCATAATAATACGAATCCCCTTCCCCAAGATCACATCAATAAGGATATATGAATTTACCAACCCAACCAGTGTTAAATTGTGAGTTAATCAATATCCTGAAAAAACGCCAGTCATTTTCATCATATCCGAACAAATTCCAGTCATGGCTGCAAAGGACAAAATAATGACATGGTCCTAATGTAGGGGTCAAATAATCCCACTTGACGATCACAGGTATGCTAAATTGTCGACTATAGTCATTGGGGACCTGAAGGATTTCTTTTCATTAGTTGCTACATCGAGGTATAGGGAAGGGCGCCATTTTCTTCCCAGGATTACTTCACTTGCCCTTGATCCTCCCCTTACAACGCTTAGTGTTTAGCAAGAGTGTCTTACTGAAGTTTAGCCTTCAGTGTTCAAAATCAAAATACTTAAACGTATTTCTATGCACATTATCTGCACATACACTAGCTTGAATTAATAAAATCAAATGATTATATTTTGAGCCAATCAGAGGATTTTCTGAATCTATTCAAAATGTCCTATCTGGGAGCCACCTCGATCCTTTAAAAATCTATATTTTTCTTCAATAAACCAGTTGAGCTGAAGTCCCTGAATTGGCGTCATTCGGTGCTCCTCCATTGAGATATGAATCCACTGCAACTTACAAACGTTAGTGAACACAGGCACACAACTCATTGACTCATTATCGTCTGCCAATCTGCAATACCTTATTCCTTTAAATATTTCCAATCTTTCTCATTGAACTTTAGTTCTAATATCAAAACAAATGAACATTGACTCTTATTAAGATGTAATGAAATATAATTTGTATAACTGAGTTTTTATTATGATTTTTAGATTCATATAACACATGGGCCTTAAACTATGAACTCGATATCTCAAATGAAGAATCCCCCTTGTTTTATAAGGACTCTAAAAATATTCACAAAAATTCTATGTTTTTTGTTTATTAATTTGCAGGCTGTTATCTTCATCTTCATAGTTGTTGTTTTGGCCAGCTATTCCTCTGGCCTTCTTCAGATGGTTAACCGTGACGGAATAGAAATGTTGTGTCTCTTAACTGTATCCTCATTAATTACTGCCTTCCATAGTTGCTGCTGTTTCACCACGTTTTGGCCTGCTTTGGGTAGGATTGAAACCGCTACCTTCAGACAATACTCACCTGGAACCGTAGAGATTCAACACCTCTATCCACTGTGCTACAGGCCCTGTCACAGTTAACCACCTGAAGAAGGCCAAAGGAATAGTTGGCCAAAACAACAACGAATATGAAGATGAGGATAACAGTCTGTAAATAAATAAATAAATATACAAATTTCTCATCTCGAATGATTCCAATAAAAATAATATGTAACTAGCGAGATCCGTGAAAATTCCACAGGGGACTCATTCATATGTAATATATTGATGTTGGCACTCTGTAAATGGAGACGCTCTGATATCATTGTAGCTCTTTTGTTAAAACTGCAAAAGTATTTATCTAAGCTAGCAGGGACGACCGGCATAGCTCGGTCGTAAAGCACACTTAAATATGATATTATAATTCATGCAGATTTCGTATATATTGTTATAATGTTCTATCGATTTTTATATATTATAAAGTTGCGATTTCAAAAATAAAAAAAATGTATCCATATGACTTGGGTGCATTAGCTTGAATCGAAAACAAAACCAAAACTTATGAAGAATTCTTGATAAAATTATTTATATAAAAAAATAGATTACTGGAATGCCATCAGCTATAATCAAAACCGAAACCAAAATTTATCAAAGAAAAAAAAATGTATATATATATATATATATATATATATATATATATGATGATGATTGCAACGTCTTGTCAGACGAGTGCCACTCCCTCAGACATTTAAAATCCATGAGCCCAAATGCCTGAGGGAGTATCTATACAAATATGATGTTACAGAGTCTTAGCTTTGTACGACAGCTAAGTCTCTCTCTCGGTTCAAAATGTTGAGATCCAGCAACAAGCAAGAGCAAGATAGCCAGCAACAAATTAAACTGCAGACCAGCTTAATGTGGGTAATGGTCTTCCGCGTTATGGTTTTTTAAATCAGAGATTTGCTTCTCCTAGAAAGGTTGCCTTCACCACGACTTACGGGAGCCCTCTCCACCCCAATACACATATACACACACACACACAAATACACACGGTGCTAGTTGGCCGTTGACCGAGAAAAAGAGTTCATTCGCCCTATACATATATATATATACACACACATATATATATGCATATATATATATATGTGTGTGTATATATATGTGTATATATATATATGTGTGTGTATATATACATATATATATGTGTATATATATATATGTGTGTATATATATATATATATATATATATATATATATATATATATATATATATATATATATATATATATATATATATATATATAACTTGAGTTTCTTCAAAATTTATGAAAAATTCTTGATAAAATTATTTATAAAAAAAATAGATTACTGGAGTACCATCAGCTATAATCGAAACATGAAGAATTCTTGGTAAAATTATTTATTACAAGAAATAGAAATCCATAACAATTGAATGACAGTCACTCGGATGTAAGCGTGACACACAAAATAAATAACACATACGCTATCCTGTTAATATATAGATTCTATGTTTTTTTTTCTATTGCTGTAATCTAACATTTCGAACGTATGTAAAACATTTCGTTCGTGAATATATGATTCTAAACACATTATTTTGATTGTTTATCGTATAACATCCCTCTCGTTTGCTTCACATTTGATCATAAACCTTACAAGCCTTTATCACTGAAAATATTTCTCTAAAATCGGCTCATCCTAAAAATACGTCATCCAAATCAAAACCCCTATAGAAACCCTCCAAAACTGCTGACTCCTTAAAATGGGAATGCCCACCAAAATCTATGATTCCCCTCCCCTCCTAAAAATGAACCCCTAGAACTGGTGATCTCCAAAAGGGAGGGGGGGCATCAAGTGCCATTTTTTTAAAAGTTTTGTACGACTCCACCGAGGATTGAACCCAGGTCTTCAGGTCCATTAGCAAACATTCTTACCATTATACCAAGTGTGCCTGTAAACGATCGCAGAATGAAATATACAATAAATAAGGTGTTTGAAAAATTGATCGTATAAATTCAAGACTATGTTCTACATGCGTAAAAGAGTCTCTTTGTGTTGAGGAGAGGAGATAGTAATGACACTCTATGACTAATCTAATTTCATTTGTGGTTCATTTCTTTCTTTGCATTAATTTTGGTTTGTGTTGTTCATATTTGTTTGCCTTTACCTGTAATTATGAAAAACTAACAAGGGACACGTACAACATCCATGGGGCTCAGAAGAAAGATCTGCAGGAGCTCTTTTGATTAGCCAACATGTGGAACTTAGTTAGCATTCTATCAATTTTGGCACTTCTTATTTTCAGGTAACAAAAATCAACACTTTGAAAATGCTTCAGGAGATATGCGGTTGAAGATTTCAAAGTCTTGCTTTACTATAGGCTCCCAATAGATACAGGGATGTTGTTGCGGACTTGTTGGCCGGTAATAATCAAGACAAACACAGTTGTATGTTTAACAAAAAGTGTATCAACAAAACCATCTTACAGAAGTGCCATAACTGCCCCAAGTCGCGGTCACAACGTTTAGATGTAACTTTTTTTTTACTAAGGATCACCAATTATTAAGGTCCGAAAGCTACTCAAGGATAAGCGTTAATGGGTGTCAGGTGGCAGGTGAGACAACACTGTGGTGATTGTTAATAGCAGAACTTGGGTAGTGTTTTTATTTCAGAAAACAGCTTAGCAGGAACTCATTCATCTCTTCTCTTCTCTTCTCTATCTATCTATCTTCTATCTATCTTCTATTCTATTCTTTTCTATTCTATCTATCTTCTATCTATATAAGTAAAATGAACTCATTTTTTCCCGTCTGATTTTGACATTAATAGGATTAAAAATCAAGATATTTCATGCAAATATAATATGCACAAACGGCAGAACAATATCTGACGTGTGTTATAGGCTTATTATTTCTCAAATTCCTCGATAATCTTAGATTTCTATATTTTTTCTGCTGAGAAGTCACGGCCAAAATCGGTTAAGATCAATGGAAGTGGTAAAATATTTTCTCTCTAAAAAATTTCTCCTCCCCCTGCCACCACTTAACACCGTTTGAGGATCGTTCACAAGGAACAGTTAAGAAGAGAACACCGGTTTGGCTTCGTAGTTCTTTCATGTGAAGTTATTTAAAATCACTAAACTAAGCTGCAGTGCTCTGTGGCGTAGTGGTTAGCATGCTGGACAATTCACATTATATTTTCACGTTCGCGCCGACCTACCGTAGTCGTTTTTTTTTTTGTTTTTTTTTTTTCCTAAACAACTGGAATGGACTTTTCTTGGTGGCCGAACTGTTAACGTTGCAGATGTTTTTTTTTGTTTTTTTTTTCACACTTTATTTTCCTACTTTTACTCATGACTCTGGGTTTGATCCTTCCTACTTACCTACCATAACATTTTTTAAAACTCCCCCCCCCGTCCCGGAAACAAACACTCGGGCAACGCCGGGTACCCCCGCTAGTGTTAAATATGAAAACGACCATGTTATAGTCAGCTGGATCGCAGCCCCATGGTAGTGTGTTCCATAGAAAAGAAACTTTGTTTATGGAATTTTTATTTAGTTTTGGTTGTCAAGAACTTTATCCCTACCATGCAGGCACCCTTACACAAGATATCCATTGTCTCTCCAGATTGCGAAGAGTCATTATTATTATAGCTTTCCCTGTTTGTCCCATCCTTTTTTGCAATTGTCATAGACTTCTTGTGACTATACGATATAATCGTGTTGACACACAAGTTATTGTCAGATCACTGAAGTTAAGTGAGGTTGAGTCTGCTTAACAATAGATGGGTGACCGTTTGGGAATACTAGTTGCTGTATGTAGTCTCTTCTGACAATAAACATGTCACTGGGAAGCGCATGTGAATTTAATATTTTCAAGAAATTTTCTTTCTATCTTCTTTTTTTATTTGGAGAGTCACCACTTATCAAGGTCTGGAGACCACTCAAGGATAAGGATTAAGTGTTAGGTAGATGGTCAGGCAGGATCAGTCACGGTGGAACTTGGGTAGGGTTAAATTATCTAAATGGGCGACTCAATAGGAATTTATTCACATTAGACTTGAAGACGACTATGTTATAGTCAGCTGGAAAGCAGACAAATGGTATTGCGTTCTACAGACTGAAAGTTCTTGGAAAGAAACTCTGCTCATGGAATTTTTGTTTAGTTTGGGGCATAGATAGAGAATGAGGAAAGTTGTTGGTTGTTGTTTTAGCTTGGTGAGTATTTGTTGTGAACGTTTTATGAGGAAGAACCTTAGATTGGAGCTCAGTCGAACACTTATCATAAAAGTATCGATAGAGCAGAGACAGACTCTTCTATAAGAAAAAGGAAGTAGAGAGGTGAAAAGATCATTATCTATTAGATTTCGAAGACTGTTTTGTACTCTGTCAAGGCAGGAAAGGCTGTTTTAGCAGTTCCATACCAAATGTGGCAAGCAGTACTTTATCTTAGACTGTATTTGACTCTTCTACAGAGAATTGCATCATTACCCACTAAATTTCGAAGACAGTTTTGTACCCTGTCAAGGCAGGAAAATGGAAGCTGAATACTTGCCGAGGGTAAATACCACACCAGGTATTACTGAAATACTACAAAGAAACTGTTAATTAGCCCTGTTACATTAAGCAAAGTTGACCGTTCAGGAATATCAGATGCTGTATGGGGGAGAAGGTGAACACCTTTCTACAAGAACAGCAAAACCTAATGTTGCTATCTTCCTTGACTGGGATATAAACACAGCTGAGGGTTGCTTGTGAATTCCATATTCCTTAGAAACTTCCTTCTTTGAGGGAAGTCAACTTCACCCACCTAAGGTGAATGCTGCTTCATTTACTTATTTCATGCCTCTGTTCAGTCTCAAGCAAAAATAGACACCCCTGTAAGGGTAGTTGCATGTGTAATTGTGAGGCAAGTGTTGCACAATCCTCAACCACACCTATCCTGAATCGGCACTGCTTGGGTCCAGTGGTAAAGAGAAGTGTAAGACTGACTGGAAACAATGCCGAGATAAGCGGAGAGCACATACAGCACCTGGAATAATCAATTGGTCACCCATTTTTAGTACTGACCAGGTTCAATGCTGCTTAACTTAGGTGATCTAATGGGAACCAGTGTGTTGATACGATTATGCCGTATTTATTTATTGCAGCTAGACTAAAGCAATGGCAGTTCAAGGGAGATGTGGTTGAGTATTGTACAACCTTTGCTTTACTATAAAGCCTTTGCACTTTAGAGGGAACCCATTATCTCTCAAGAATGAAAGGGAGGCAACACGTTTAATTTTATCGATTGTTTACATTTTGTATTCGCGTGAGTGGTTGTTCAGGTGAGGGTCCCATCGCACTACTTTACCTGTGGATAGATAATGCTACTAAAACAACAATGAATGCGCATAAAACTGCATAAGTGAATGAAATAGTATGCTTCATCAAAGCCTAAGTCTCCGTTCCAAATCAATATTGAATGAAAACAAAGCATAAATCAATATTATTTGAAGCAAAAAATTGCCCACAGGTTTTTGTTTAGAGTTTCGCGCTACTAGTTCTCTTTCAATGCAACTAATGACAAATCTCAAACCAGGTTTAGAATGTGTTATGGTGTGACTTATATACTAACCCAAGAACTTTCATCCATTCTTTCAACGTGGCCATACCATCAAAGTCTCCTGTTCTGCAAACATCTCCCCTATACTGGTCAGATTTAATCTTTCTCTGAGGTCATCAGATCTATGTATGTTTTTAAGACTCGCATCACACATTCATCGTATCATTCTCAGTACTGGTACAGCTTGTAAAATGAAGAAAAACTTACTAGATTAGGATTATGTTAGGGTTAGTTTGGGATTAAGTTAGAGTTAGTTTAGGACTAAATTAGGGTTTGTTTAGGGTTAGGATAGGGTTAGTTTAGTTGAGGATTAGTTTAGGGTTAGATTAGGGTTTGTTTAGGGTTAGATTGAGGTGTGTTTAGGTTAGGGTTAGTTTGGGGTAGATTAGGATTTGTTAAGAGTTAGGATAGGGTTAAGGTTTAAAAGAATTTTCGTTTTTGTCAAGTTCAAAAGCTGTACGGTACCTCCTTCTCATTTAATTTCTCTCTAACCCTTACTGACTTACATTAATCCCCTCCCTCAGTGATCTGGTTGATGTAGTTCCAGAATATATCTGGTTATTACGGTTTATCTCAATTTTTTTTTTTTTTTTTTGCATTGCCTCTTCAGTGATCGGGAGATCCTATTTATTAAAAAAAGAGGATTGAAGGTGGTAATGTAGCACGAACATTAAATTAGTGTATCTATATACTAACTTAATGTCCGTAGTATGTTATTACTTTATAGAATAAAGAGACAACGAAATGGAGTTTCATTCTATATTCAAAAACAACTTTATCTGTCATCTTCGTTAGTAGCGTGTACAAGAGAGAAACGGGTTAGTAGCTGGAAGTGTTCTTGTGTGTAAAGATAGATTTAATATCATACCGGCTTGTTGAAGGAGAGAATAGTTCTTTAAACACTTGTTGTAGCCAGTAGTCAAAAAGACGAAGGAGGCCGGTTAAAGGAGAAAGAAAGAGCAAAGATTTTAGTGTGTTTATATGTTGTAATGAGTACTAGGAGTGTGTGTTGGTGTATCGATGAGACCAGTTCTGCAGCATGAAGAAAGTTCGTGTGTGTACCGCACGTGGAAATAAGTGGGTGTTTGGAAGTCGCCATGTTGGCTTCTTGTACTCACGTTAGCCTGGGGCTAAAGGGCTCAGGCAATGTCTGCTGCCAGAGAGGAGGAAGAGGAAGAGTTGCTGATTTCGCCTTTTATGTACTCGGTCACGTGATTGAGAGCTGGCCTCCGGTTGGATAAGCCAGGGAAACGGTTGATTTAAACCTTGAGCGTCGAGATTTCACCCCTGTTTGCTATTGTGGCAAGTGTCAACTACTGCAACCTTCTATCCTCTTTTTTAATAAATAGGATTTCTCAATCGAATAATTTATTATCTGGAAACAATGACACATGTACGTACGTTGAAGGTACTACAGTATTAATATATAGGTTGTTTATTTTTAACTGAGCGCGGGAGAGGGGGTGTAAAATATACTTAAATATATCTTAATTCATGCAGATTTCGTATTTATTATTACAGAGCCAATTCTCTATTGAATATCATATTGTACCTAATATTTAAAAAAGTATTTTAAAAAATGGCTTGGATGCCACCGGCTAGAATTGAAACCAACACATTTAGCATACTAGCTGAGTTCCCTACAATTTGAGCTATCAACAGATAGATAAGAAATATTTTAAATTAATTCACTTCAAGCTATGAAGGAATTTGCTCATATACAAAAGTAATAGAAATATGTCGGCAAGTTTAAATGAACATTTTGCATTTCAACTTGCCGACATAGTTCTGTGCACGTTATTCATCCATCCAAACAAAGGTTTTCCTCGTTATAAACCACCCTTGGTATATGATGACTATTTCCTGTTAATTTCAGTGTTATGTGACCAGTAGTTTAAGAATTTATCGGTTAAATATTTTGGGTTTGTATTAAAATTCACAAAGATACGAAAAAGTAATCAAAAATATATGTCACGGTAACATATATTGGCTGGGTTTCTAACAGTATTCTGTATAATGTTTTTTATTTTTAAGTCATTTTCCAAACTTCACGTATTTAACATTTGTCCTGTTCACATATACCGATGAACTCTGTATGATTTTCGAACCGATTACACGTTTTAAAGTGAGTAAAACCACTAAAAACTTTTCCAGATAGGTAGAAGAGTAAATTATCTTGCCTTTAATAACATTTATTTGTTATATATATATATATATATATATATATATATATATATAAATTTTTTACCACTTTTTCGTACCTTTATACAAACCCAATCTTTTCACACAGACACACACACACACACACACATATATATATATATATATATATATATATATATATATATATATATATATATATATATATATATATATATATATATATATATTGTTTTATTTATATAGATTTTTGGTGAGAATTGCAAAAATTTCTGTTTAAAATTCGCATGGGAAATGTCGTATTCGTTAGAAGACAAAGAAAAAGGTAGAAGTAAAATGGCTGCCTTTTCTACGTTCAGTCATTTGTGCGATTTTTTCTATTATTTATTTTGGGGGTGGGGTGGGGGGCTCTTTTTTTCTTTTGATTTACGGAAAAGTCAATTTGTTTCAAATCAACAAGTTCTGGCGTGGGAAAACAAACAGGTACTTCGATTTTAGTCGCATGGGAAAAAACAAGATTCTATACACGTGTTTTAATGGAGAAAAGGGAACTTCGACATCTCGGCGCTTGTTAAGATGCAGTAGTCGACATATCGATATTTTTAAACATGCAGTTTTAAGCAAAAACAACACTACTTACTTAATTATCTATCATGTCGAAAATAGTGATACATCCAAAAATGACGGAAATTCATCGAATAGAAATTATTCGGTAAATTTTGCGGAGAATGCTCTGTTTCACGGTTTTTGTAAAAATGGAACGGAAATTTAAATTTCATTCCGTTTTAAATTCGGTACATTTTTACATAACGTCCAACTCCTCGTTCACATTCAACATGTAAACTTTTATAAGTTTTCGGGTATGGTGACACGCGAAAGACATTCTTAACATGGGGAGGTTGGGGTGTTTATTCGTTGTAAGCATACCCGAAAAGTAAAACTTATAAACGTCGAAAATTTCAATGTAAACGGTGCGTTGGACTTGTGTAAAAAAAAAAAATACCAAATTTACTTTTTTCGTTTAAAAATTAAATTATTTTGTTTTTGTTAATAAAATTTTATTTTCTGTAAAAAAAAGTTTCGTTATATATATATATATATATATATATATATATATATATATATATATATATATATATATATATATATATATATATATATATATACTAGCAAAAGTACCCATCGTTGACTGGGTTCAAAAACAGCCTACAGAAATGAACTCTGATTTATGAAAGTATGATAGGTTATGAAAAGGAAGGGTTGTAAAGAGATAGCTTCGAATTTGGGGGTATCAAAACCAAAACAAAATATGATGAAAGTAAAAATAAAATAGATAAACCCCATAATTTATTATACCATACCTGTTCACACTTAAACACTTATCACAATATTCTGTGGATCTATATTAAAAACCCTTGTTAAACGTTGTGACATATTTCCATTCTATGGAGGTCAGGCGCGATCGAACACTCCCATAATTTTATTATACCATATTTCTTCAAACTGAAAGATGATTATCAAAGTATACTTACGCAGATAGATATGAAAAGTCTTTATTAAAGTTTGTGCCTATTTCCATTCTATGGAGGTCAGGCGCGAACGCAGGCCCCACAATTTTATTATACCATCCCTATTTAAGTTAAAACATACTTATCAAAGTATTCTTATGTACATCTATATCAAAAACTCTTGAAAACGTTTTTTTTTTTTCATTTTTATTTCCATACTTTGTGGACCAGGCGCGAACGCAGACCCCACAATGTTAATGAACCACAATTCTGCCAGATCAAACATACCCATTCCTGTGTCTCGATATATCTTCTATCATTATATGTAATCAGATTTTTAAAATAGTCAACCATATAGGAGCCTATTCGTGACCAGACACACACACACACACACACACACACACACACACACACACACACACACACACACACATTCAGCTTTATATTATAGATATATTAAAGTACAATTGCTAAATGTTATTCTTTCGATTACTTTCGTTTTGGGGGCCACAATAAAAAAAATTAAAGATTAAACCGGAACGAAATTTAAATTTCCGTTCCATTATACAACAACGGTAAAATAGAGCATTCTCCGCAAGTTTTACCAATTATTTATAGTTAAAAGTAATTTTTACGGAAAATTGGGGAAATCGAAATGAAGATTACGAATACATGGGACATACTTATATTCCTTTTCGCCACTTTTTATTGGCTGACGTATTGTTTTTCACCATAGCGATAGACTTTTTTTTTTTACTAAAAACCCAATAGCAGTTGTTATATACTCAATAAATTTTCGTAATTTTTGGATATATTTCTATTTTCGACATGACAATTAAGTAAGTGCTGTTGTTTTGGCTTAAAACCATATATTAAAAAAAAATCGATCTGTCGACTCTATCTTAACAAGCACCGACATCTTTTACAAGAAAATCATGTATATATTTATTTCAAATCGAACAACTCGGCTGTTTAAAAGGACGCGTATAACTCCCCCACTCCCTTAAGCTTCAAATGGATTCAGTTCGGGTTTACTATGTTAAAAATTGGTAAAAGTCAAAATGGGAGACACTTAGGATTCTTCGAAAATTCAATATAAAATTGTGTATAATCGATATGTTTTTGTTTGTTTGTTTGTTTGTTTGTTTTAAGATTATGACATGCTGAAAGTTTTGGAATTAAAATCAAGTTAGTGTTGCATATGAAATCTGAAGAAAAACATCTTTTAAATGAGTAAATAGGATAGTATTATCGGCTTATTTTCTACATGATGCCATATTTGCTGGGACCTTAGTAAAAAAAGTTTATTGCTAAATCATTTAATACAGTTTCCAGATGGCTTTAGAAACTGGCGATGATGATATACAGTAAAAGAATATATAATTTATAAAAGACTAGCGGGGGGTACCCGGCGTTGCCCGGGTGTTTGGAGGTGTGTGTGCTGTTAAATTAAAAAGAAACCGAGGGGTATGATCGAACCCGAAGCCATGAGGCGAAGTTTGAAAATAAAATCGGCCAGCCAGAATGAGTTACTGAAAGATGTTTGAATTTATTTAAGTAAGAACCAAATTGACAGGTGCGCGCATGGAAGTCGTCGAGCGTTACGACGACGACGACGACGACGTAAGCAAAGCGAAGTAAAAAAAAGAAAACAGCGTAAAAACTTAAGTGGGGGGTGTAATCAAAACATCGAAAAAAAAAACTAAGGTAAGGCAAACGAACGATGTTAAATGTAAAAATCGAAAAAACAAAAAGAAAACAGAAAAACGAACACGTGAAAAATGGCTTAAATAAGCCTGTTTCGATATTAAAATTTAAAAAATCGGTGGGTACCCGAGTGTTTTGGGGTGTGTGGTCGGAGGTAAGCGAAGTAAAAAAAACAAAAAAAAAACAGAAAAACGAACGTTACATGAAAAATGGCTTAAATAACACTGGTTCAATATTTACATTTAAAAAATAAAAAAAAGGACATCTTACACCACGATTCGAACACAAAACGTTTAGATAACGAGCCAACGCACTAACCAACTGAGCTAATGCGACATACATGAAATTTGTTCAATTTTTCAACTATTTAAAGTAAATCATGTCATAACGTCATCTGACGCATGCGTAGAACCGGTCGTCGTCACGAGAGGGCCGTTTTTGTTGACCCCTTCCCCTGTCGAAAATTGTCGATTTCGGGGTGAAAACATGAACGTTTTGGGCCAATTTTTCGATATTTTCCGAGCGAAGAATGGAGCTTCAATATGATTCCGAGTTTGTGAATTTTCGTCGTGTCAGTCGAAAGTTTTTAGCGGACACACAAACACACATACAAACATACAAACATACATACATACATATATATATACATACACACATTTTCGCTTTTATATATATATATAGATAGATGTCAGTCCCCCCCCTCTTTATCCAGAAAAGGCGGATTTCCATTTATATCTCAAGATCTTCCGATGCTTCTTCTGTTTGAGGGACGAAATCCACTTTTTGTTTTGTTTTTGTTTTTTTGGTTTTTCTTTCTTTTTATATGTTATTTAAAAAAAATACTGATTTCTAACAAGTTGCTAGAGATTTACCTCCTTATTTTTGCATCGCAATTTGGTTGGATTTTATTTTTCTCTTGCTTTTGAATTTCATGCTCCCATGAAACGTCCTCCTTTTCTTATGTAGCGAGGTACATATATCGGACAGTATATCGAGATGACAGATGACGGCGACACATTCATAACAAGTGAATGAGGCATTTATATACCGCTGTTACACAGAACGAAACGTCGTTTGTACAACGGCGTAAACAGCGACAACGGTGACGGTGATGACATTCCATATTATTATTAATACGGAGCTGAGACATTTATGCAATCGTTCTTGTTAACGCAGATAGAGGGGAGAGACATTTTTATGATGGCGGAGGGGATACATGATACTTTGAGGGATGACAGACAAAACACATTTACCTTTTGGTGGAATGACGACAACAAAGACAACAGTTTACAAATATAGATGATTCTTTATTCATACCAGCTGGTGATGATGATGGTCAAAGATTCAAGCCTTTACGACTACATGGTCTCCTCTCCCCCCCCCTTCGCCTTCCAGGGGCATCAGGTCTCACTAAGTCGCTCTCCGACTCTCGTCTGCTGTCTCTCTACTCTCTCTCCGACTCTGACTGTGACTGTCTCTAACTTCTAACCCTGTCTCAATATATTGGGAATCTCCTTTCTTGATGACATCAGAGGTGTGGTCAAACAATGTGACTCCCTCACGTTTCAAATTACACGCGCGTTTTGCACATGCATCTACATGCCTCTGGTAAACAAAGAAATTCCTATATTAATTGTTTCATTTATAACCCGTTTGTTAATCATTATTTTTAAACTGCATTGGTCATATCTAACTCTGACATAAATAATATTTAGTTATTTCCAAGAACAATGACAATCGTTCTACATTCCTAGGGTTTCAATATGTATTCTTTTTTTAACTTTTCTTACTGGGTTCGATTGTAACCTTTTCCAAATATCCTTTTCAAACTTATCTAGCTTGTTTTTTACTTACTGGGGTCTGTCTCTTCTTACATAACACTTTGGCGGATTCCGGTTTAACCTGCAAGGCCAGATACCGCTGGCATTGGCAATATCTCGGACAGAACTGACAGACATATAGAAAATTTGGGTCATATGTTTAAAACTACAAACAAACAAAATAAGAAGAGTTGAATACCTTGTCGAATCAATGCGAAGATCTTCCAATGATTGTACGAGTCCAGCAAGTTAATCAAGTTTTTTTCTTTTTTTAAGTGAACGACCTGACTCGATTAATAGCGGCACAAAGTCTTCATCCAAAACGGGCAGCAGACAAAAAGATTCATTGATTTATTTTTCCGGCTCTCAATGCAAAAAAAAAAAAAACGTAATGAAGTCAGTTAATGGTTGCGGGAATAACAGGCGGCTTCAGTTATTGCACGGCTATTCATTTCTGAAAAGATAAAAAAAATCTATGCGATTCAGATGAATGTTTGTATAAGTGCACCAAAGCTTGTAGGAATGAGGGTGAGGAGGATGCAACCTATATTAATAGAGAATCCAATCTATCTATCTATCTATCTATCTCTCACTCTCTCTCTCTCTCTCTCTCTATATATATATATATATATATATATATATATAATATATATATATATATATATATATATATATATATATATATACACGCACACACACACACACGCCAAGTTATAGGGGTTCAAGAGTGATAACTCATGAATTTAACGAGGTTTTAACGTAAGTGTAGTATCTGTTCCGGCAGATACTGCAAGCAAAGACCATATGTGGGGGCGACCACACATATAAGACCTTGGTAAATGTAGGGGCAACCCTTCATACCAATTGTCACTATCCAGCTCCCCTACTCCCCGGGGAGTTGGTCCCCATTTCCCCTTCACTCCTCACTTTAAAAATTGGCCCTGTGCCTAATTTGCTCAGTGGGGGAGCAAATAAATACCTCAAAGTGTAGTATCTGTTCTGGCAGATACTGCAACCTGAGACTATTATCCTTGTGGCAATTACCTCCTGGTACATGTAGGAGCAACCCTATATACCAAGAGAGGCTCTCACTACCAGCTCCCATTTCCCACCTCTTAGGAGCTGGTTCCCTTTCCCCATCCCCCTCTTCACATTAAAAAACGGCCTCATGCTTAATTTGCTCTCGTGGGGAAGCAAATAAATACCTATATATATATATATATATATATATATATATATATATATATATATATATATATATATATGTATATATATATAACTTATTATTTAAATATTTTAGGTGCATAATATTATCTATAAACATACATTTAAATGATGAATTAATAATTACAAATAAAACGTCCCAAAATGTGGAACAACTAAAATATAAACAAAGGGCAGATAACTTCTCTCTTTAAAAGCACTCAGGGAATGAAAAGAAAGAAGAAGAAAAAATACCACAGAATAGCTTCTAAAAAAATAATTAAATCAACAATATATATATATATATATATATATATATATATATATATACATATATATATATAATATAAAGCTGAACGTCTGTGTGTGTGTCTGTGTGTGTGTGTGGTCACGAATAGGCTCCTATATGGTTGACTATTTAAAAAAACTGATTACATATAATGATAGAAGATGTATCGAGACACAGCAATGGGTATGTTTGATCTGGCAGAACGGTGGTTCATAAAAATTGTGTGGTCTGCGTTCGCGCCTGGCCCCCAAAGTATGGAAATAAAATAATGAAAAAAAAAACGTTTACAAGGGTTTTTGATATAGTTGTACATAAGAATACTTTGATAAGTATGTTTCAACTTAAATAGGGATGGTATAACAAAATTGTGGGGTCTGTGTTCGCGCCTGTACTCCATGAAAATATGGCACAAACTTTAACAAAGACTTTTCATATCTATTTGCGTAAGTATACTTTCATAATTATGTTTCAGTTTGAAGAAATATGGTATAATAAAATTATTGGGTGTTCGTTCGCGCCTGACCTCCATAGAATGTAAATATGTCGCAAAGTTTAACAAGGTTTTTTAAAAGGGGCGAGGGTCCAAAATAACACCTTAACTTTAATCTTAATTCACATTAGCTTTTATTTATTTTTTTGGAGTTGAATCATATTGTGTCGAATAAATTCACCTCATAAATTTACGTTCTGTTAAAAGTGAAAGCCAAAAAAAAAAAAACGTCGGAACTTTAGACAATTCTCGACACAAATTTTACATAACTCTGTTTTTTCCTTCTCCACTTGCACGTGGCACTCTTTCAAAAATAGATAAATAATAAAAAAAAATAAGAACGTTACTTGTTAGCGTGTCAAACGACGGAAAAATCCTGCTCATGTGATTACGTGTCTTTTTAAAAACATTTACATAACCTTTTTATTTTTATTTATATACCTGTTTAAGCTTTGTTTTGTCAGTGTACTAGAAGGAATTCAGTTTATTACAACCCTTTCTACATGTTCTTTACATTACAATAGTACAACCCTGAATCCGACGGTGCAATACTACACCGTTTAATACCGTAAAACTGAAACGAAGCTGTTCTGCTTGAAAAGGCCGCCATTTTCTTCTTAAAGTAATTACGTGTTTACTTTTTTAATATCCCATTTTGCTGTTTCGGATTTTTTTTTTATTTATTGTAAGTAAAGTTTCATTATTTTTCAACACTGTTTTTGTTCCTTTGTTTTTCGATATTTCGTCGATATTATTTAGTAAGAATGTTTAGCAGAAAAGTCAATAAACGACTACCCGAAAAAATAAATATACAAGAAAGAAATGTTACCATAGTCAATAAAAGTTCAGTTCATGTTTTTTGTTGTTTTGAAATAGTTTTTAATGCTCTTTGCTTGAAATAATTTCAGCGAACCGAAATTAAAACGAAATTTGAGGCGATAACTACTTAAATTAATTTTATATAAACTACACATGCCATAATCGAATATTCCTCAAGCACAAAATAACGGAAAACATCAAAATATGTTTATAAATGTTCCTTACGTTGACGGAACTCTCTTAAATTGTTAACATAGAATGCTCAGGTGCCCCTCCTTCAAATTGAAAACGGGGCTCTCTCTTGCTATTTTGATTTTTTTTTTTAACCGGTTCGTGAATTAAAAAAAAAGATAAATTTTTTTTACAAACTACTTAAAAATACAAACCAATGAACTTTTCTGCCATAAAAGTAACTTTTATTAACTATGGTAACATTTATTTCTTGGATATTTATATTATTATAAATATAACATTTTCTCTTTGTAAGGAAACATCATTTTGTTGGTCACTCTTGGCTACGAATGGAAACAAAGTTGATATAAAAAAATATATTTTCGCGAAAATTATCTTTACTTTCATCATATTTTGCTTAGGGTAAAATTTTTGAGTATCAAAACCTATCTCTTTACAACCCCCTCCTTTTCATAACCTATCATACTTTCATCAATCACAGTCCATTTTCTGTAGGCTGTTTTTGAACCCAGTCAACGACGGGTACTTCTGCTAGTATATATATATATATATATATATATATATATATATATATATATATATATATATATATATATATATATATATATACATATTACAATTAAATTTACCAAAATGATCCAAGATGGTAAAACTAAAGTATATTATAAATATTAAAGAATTAATATTTATAAAGTAATCTCAACCAGACGTAAAAGCTCAATAAAAGCAAATAGGAGATAGAGCTTATAATAAGAACAAATAGTTAAAAACCATGTAAAAAAAACTCTTTAAAAAAGAGTTAAAAACATATTTAATCTGAAAAGGAAACACTTGATAAGTGGTTAGTCCTTAATCCGCGGAGTTTCGAAGAAATATTTTCCTTCTCATCAGAGGGTAGGAATTAGCAAAATGCGGGATCGGATTTTGCATACAAAAGTATTTGGTGAAACTACAAGTAAGTCAAAGATCTTACTTGATAACAGAAAGTGAAGCAGAGGGAATATGGTGAAGAAAACGGTGATTACACGTGAATAGATAGTCTGGTGAAAGATAAATAATCCAATGACGGTAAAATCCAAAAATATAACTCCAAGAAAGTTAATTGAGTTTTTAACATGTTTTATTAACTGTTTGTTCTTATATATATATATATATATATATATATATATATATATATATATATATATATATATATATATATATATATATATATATAGTTGATCTATTTATTTATTCATTTAATTATGATTTAGAACATTTATTGTTCGTACACAATGAATACAAGATAAAGATTTTGGTTATGATCGATCTCGTAGTGTGGGTTGTAGGAGAGTATATACATATAGGCTATGATCTTTACCTTTGACCTTTACATTGAAAAATGGTGTACACCGTCCCTAGGTGAGGGAACATCATCATACCAGGTTTGCTCATGATCGATCCAGTGATGTGAACTGTAGGAGGGTTGTACACACAGACACGAACGCTACTCGACCGATCCACCGATCGTTTAACCCACAAATAACATCACAACAAACAACACAAATAATATCAATATTGATGAATATAGTAATGATCGAAACAATAGCAATAAATTAAATAGTAATAATAACATTAACAATGATAACCCTCCCCATTTTTCTCATGATACTTATAATACTCTAATCTCACCTCTGAATATAGATCAAAATGCCCGAGTACAAATTGAATCTACTATTGCTAATTATAACAACCCTGAATTAAACAGTAATCCAACCTCAAATCCTAACATAAGTCCAAATACCATTAAAACTACACGAAAGCCGGCTGAAAGATACACTTATATTGGCGCTACTTCAACATTAATAAAGTTTAGAATATCTAACCATAATTCTTCCTTTAATAATGAAATCTCTGATAATAACCAGGGAATTTTCCTAACCACTTTAATTAAAAAAAACTTAAATCTAAAAACACCCCTTGGGCTATTCTTAAAAATCCAAGTCATGCACTCTAGATTTTAAGTCTTGTCACCTCTTCATATCTGAAGCTATAAGTATAATTACTCCCCCCCCCCAAATATCAACTTACTTAATACCAAGAGCGAACTTATTTCCCAATGTAAGCATCAGAAAAAATTAAAATATAACTAATTCGAAATTTCTTAGCTCTCCTCTTAAACCTACGGCTATATATTTACTCAATATAAAAGATTTCTTCTATTTTTTTTTTTTTTGTGAGAATAAAATAGCTGCTGTATCCCTATTGCTTGTGCGTGAGTTTTTTTCTCTTTTAGTCTCACTTTTTCCTGTACTAGTTCAAATTATCTTATTTTTATTCTATTTTTTATGTATGTGTGTATATGCATTTATACATTCATATATGTATATGCGTGTGCATACAGTTATATTAATAACTCTGCATTAAGATCAATCAACCTTAATTATATTCCTGTCTGGGTCAAATTGACCCTTTCTGACCTAAATTTATCTGTTCTTAAAATAAATTTAGAAATATGACTTCCTACTTCAACCCTTTTCTCTCTTTCTCCCTCCCTTAACTATGTATATCTCTCTCCCCTCTCCTCTTTTTTAATACTTCTTCTTCGTCCCTTTTACTCTTTTCCCCCTCTTTCATTTTCCCTTTTCTCCCACCACCCCTTTTCCTAATCTAACTTACTATCTATATTTTAACACCCTCCTTTTCCTTGACCTGTTAAAATAAAAACGGCTCATATATTTATTTACTTCTCCGCAACTTAACGACTTTTCTTGAAGCTCCAAATTTTACCCTGACATTTATATCTATATTCACATTTTTCCTCCCATGGATTACCGATACATTTTTAACAGATGCACCTCGGATTTTTCCTGTTCTAGAATTTACTATATTTCCAATTGGCCTGTTACCATCTCCTTTTTCTACCTTTTTTCTGTTTCTTACTGTACCATTCAAATTGAATTTCTATAAACTGTTAAATGACTTTTTATGCAAATATGCTAAACTTCATATTATTTGTTTCTTCTAATGCAAAATTTATGGTATATTTTACGAACCTCTTCCCTCTGATGAGAAGACGTGCATTCTTTGAAACTCCATGGAATAAGGTTTTTCTTGTTTTATTTGTACATTTTGTCGAATAATTAAAATTTTGTATACCTTCCTTCCATGTTTTAAAAGGTTTTTTGAAAATCTGAAAAAAAAATTTTAACTGCAAAATTTTTATTTTATATATATATACATATGTGTGTGTGTGTGTGTGTGTGTGTGTGTGTGTGTGTGTGTGTGTGTGTGAAAAATATTCACATTAAAGTCCAGATATTAATATGTATTTAGACAGTAATAAGGTCCAATTGTGATAGTTGGTTGAAACTTGATAGAATCTGATCCGTTGATAGTATGTACATCCATGAAACGGACTATTCAGATCCTTTAGATCTATAGTTCTTAAGGGATTATACATTTTGAAATTGTCGCAATTCATTTCTTTGTTTGCATATTTTAGAATGTTTAGTTTTAAAATATGCAAACAAAGAAATGAATTGCGATGATTTTAAATGGTACCTCTTTTTTATCATGAACTAGTCTGGATGCCCGGCGTTGCTCGGGTGTTTGAAGGTGTGTGTTGAGCAAAAAAAAAAAAGGTAGTAGTAGGTAGGTAGGCTCGAACCCGTACCATGAAGGAGGAAAAGAACCTGAAAAAAAAGCGTGACGTCCTTACCGTTGCGTCCATCGCCAAACCGGAAGTGATGAAAGTTTAAATTAAGGCTAGACAATCGAAAAAGGGGATAACTTTTATAAAATATCGGCGAAAAGAATCAACCCCTTCCTGTAGAAAAGTGCCTAGTTGAGGGTGAACAAATTAATGTTTTTAGCCAATTCTTCGATATTTGTCGTCCGAAGGGTCGAGCTTCAAAACGATGCCGATCTCGTGAAAATCTGTCGCCTCTGTCGAAAGTTTTAGGCAGACATATACATACATACATACATTTAAGCAGACAGGTGAGATTTATATTATATATTGAACTCGTTAATAAGAAAAAATTAAATAGTAAGGTACACCCAGACTTGAAAACAGGATAATTGCTTTCTGTAATCGAATGCTCTGCCACTTAGCTATGTTTCCAGATATCGACAAATCTGGGGGGGGGGGGTTCTAAGAAGAAATTATTTGTTGAGCTTTTATTATCTACCTTCCCAGTTCAACCTAATATATATCCAGTGAAAATTCTTTTTTATCTGTAAGAACGAAAGACCATTTTTAGAATCGGATTTTTTTCGATGTTCTACACTTATCTGACGAATTTCTGTATAAAACCTATCTAAGAACACTGCTAGACATATAAATTACCTTTGTATGAAATTTTCAAAAGATGAGCCCAGCTGTTTCGGAACCTATAAGGAAGGAACTCACACACACACACAAAGTGACTTTTATATAATAGTAGAGATAGAGATATACACTATTAAATCAGAGCAACACAGTAGAAAAATTAGCAGGCTTTTCACAGACTCGAAAAGTCCTTGAATTTTTAATTTTGCCTTGAAAAGGTCTTATTTATATTATTACCTTGAAAAATCCTTGGAAATATAGAAAATGTCTTGAAAATCCCTTGAAAGGCCTTGAAAATTGTATTCTTTATGTCCAATAAAAATTTGTGTCTGAATATTAAAAATAAAATCAAAATACATACTATTATATTTTAAGTATTAGTAAAAATACCACTAAAATATATTTTTTTAAATATTGAAAATGAAAACGAAATACATCGTTTTGAAATTGCATAGTAGTATTGTGGATACAAGAGTTACCCACCTTTATCACAAAACTACCTGAGGTCGTTTTGTGATAAAGGGACGTAACTCGATTTTTTTTTTTTTTTCAGCTAGTTTTCAATTATCACAATTTTTTTTCTCTCATTTTTTTGGGGTAGGGGGATTCAAATCTCCCTTTATTTTTGCTTTCATTTATAATTTACTTTTTATGGGGGAGGGGTGGGGGTAGTCGTGACCGCCACAAATGAAAATGAGCGTCCCCCCTCCCTCCCGTTTAAAAAAAAAACAAACAAACATTTTCCTTGTGCGGACGGGATTCTCCAATGGCGACCCCCCCCCTCAAAAAAAAATGGTGATAACCTAAAATGAAACCAAACGGGCCGAAAATAAAATGGACAAGATGGCAACTATCTTGTTGGGAAATTGAAAAGCCGTAAAGACATTTGAGATTGAATCTCAAATTAGAAGAGATATTTGAGATTAAATAAAAAGCATTTAAAACTGCTTAAAAACACCAAAAAAATGATGCAGGTAGATTGCAAAGTAACATTTATTTGGGTCGTGGATATGACCTTAAAGTATATCTGATGGTGAGGCCCCATCTTGCGGGCTTTGGGGAGTGTGTCGCCACCCTTTAATTGCCATTGCTCTCAGGTCTACTCTGACCCGGAGTGGTAGTACCTGTTAGGGTCCCAACTATGGGTTAAATAGAAACCGACTTAAAAACAACAAATATATTCTATTAAAAAAATTTTCTTCCGAATCACTGAATTCGGCATTAAATAACCTGAAAAGGGTTGATATGCCGTAAAACAAAAACAACCAACCAACATTTATTTGTTGTATATTTGATTTTTTATCACTTTTTCGAATCGCTGTGGATTGTAAAACAAACCCCAAATTTTGTTTTGAAAACTTGAATTCTGTTTGGAGAAGGCCTTGAAAATAGAAATTGAAAACCTGTACGAAATCTGTATACATGAGCTTTAATTGACAATTTTAAAATACACAATACTTTCATTGAATTTAAACAACATATCAGTTACATAGAACATGAGAACTGTTGTCTATTGCTATTTGTTAACTGTTTAATATTTTATAATTTAGTGGCAGAGTCCTAGTCAGTGTTGTGAGTGATATTTTATTCAGTTCAGTCCGCACCTCTAAGGTTGGATCAATTTTTGCTTTTGTAACCGACTCTGGATTCAGTCGACTCTGCGTTAGTGAATCTGTATCAGGGATTAGCAATTTCTTTAGGAATCAAAACTCGCTTTCAGGAATCAGAAACTTTTCTGCCAACTATCCAGCTTTGATGTAGAGAGTCGGGATTTAGCAAGTTTTGCAGAAGTCGAGCGTTAAAGTCAGTGTCAGGGTCATTTTTTTTTTAAGACGACTAGATTCGAAAGCCGTATATTTTTAAACTAACTACCAACCGCTGACGTAGGAGAACAAGATTTTTGCAATTTTTGCAGAAGCTCAAGTTGGTGTCATGGTCAGGTTTTTTTTGTTTTGTTTTGTTTTTTTTAGCCCATCCTGGAATTGGGAATCATATTTATTTGAAGTTGACTCCACGCGTTTATGTTGAGCAGTTAAAGTTGGAATCAAGAATTTTGTAGATGAAGAATGGGTTTGTTCTTTAGCATTTTCTGCTGTTCAAAAAAAAAAAAAAAAAAGATGAAAATATATTGATAATGGAAAAATACATGCTGATTCATAAAAAATTATTGATCAATTTCAAACAGTACAATACAGTGTGTAGGGGTTGTGGGAGCTCTTTCTGCTAGGTATTTTGAAACCTATGTTTCTCATCAGAAGAGGAGAGGAGGTGCTAAGTAATAAGATAAGAGTGCGACGACTAGAAATATGGCATTTATATATATATATATATATATATATAATAAATTCCACAGCCAAACAACGCCGCAGCTCACAAGGGCCATGACAGTCAACGAACCGGAAGTCCAAGACTCGAGTTTCGCCCTCATTAGGGCTCATCAGTTAGACACATCCGAACTCAGGATTCGAAACCGGTTCGTTGACTGTCTTGGCTCTTGTGAGCTGCGGCGTTGTTTGGCTGTGGAATTTATTATACAATCTCTCACATTCTGAAAATCATATATATATATATATATATATATATATATATATATATATATATACTTTCTATCTGTTTTTATAAAAGCAGTAATATGTCGCTACACATTTATGAGCACGTTTCGGTTAGCTAGTTAGTAGCAACTAGAGACCTCTTTAGGCGATACAGCTTATATGAAAGCAAGTTTGTAATAAAAAATATCAGGTCTTTAGCATCATAGGGAATTAATATCAGGAGGTTCCGACACATGTTGTTGAAAATAGGAATAAAGACTAAAATTTAGGCGTATGTAAAGAAGGCAAAATAGGGGTGTGGATTATGGTTTGTATTGAAATATAGGAATAAAGAGGGAAAGATGGGGGGGTTAAGAAACCAAGGATAAAGATAATAAGAGACTATTAAGGAAGATATATGTATGCGTGCGTGATAGCCGTCAACATCGTAAACGCCTTAGACATAAAACATTCTACTGCGTATTAGATCAATTAGCAGAAGTATATCAAGTTAACATTTTTGAATATCGAAGCGAAAAAAAATCGAAATTACTCCGTTATAAAAATGCATTTGAATTAACTCGAATTTGTCATGGTCAGCTAACGTACAACTTACGTTGCCTTCTTATAGCCCCCTGCTACTCCAATACAATCCCTACATTCATTTGTAAAGAAATTACAAGATTGTGAAGAAAAGAAAAAGGAAAAAAGGAAAAAATCATAAATATATTCATGGTGATTTTAAAACATTTTTTCTCGTACCCTGTCCTTCTCTCATCTCCCTACTCCCACCCCCATCCACTCCATATTTTTCTTTACGTATGTCTATGCGTTTCATACTTTCAATACTTTAATTTTCATCGAAATTAGTGAAATCGCCTATTTTTCAATCAAATCGATTGATTTGCCTGCTCCAGTTGGAGACCCACCACAGCGTACCGGGAGGCAGTTTCATATGCCTCCCCACAGTAACTTAGTCCACAATTCATTTAAGTCTATATTCACTGTAGAGAACATGCTGTTAATTTTATAGAATTATTTTATCCTAGCAAGGCCCGTTAACCGGCGTTGCCCGGTAAAAGCATGACAGATCAGAACAGAATCACTAGAAGACCCCCTCGAAAACAAATCAAATTACGGTTTTGTTGGTAGCCACTGTCGTCCCTGGAAAATAGCAGACACTGGCGGCTGTGGCCCAAATGAAATAATCTGGCTTCCACTGTCGAATATTGTTTTCCAGTGGCAGCTAGTGAAAGCCACTGTCTGTGATTGTCAGCATTGTTGGTTACTCTCGATTAGTGTTGGTTTGGGGTGATAACCTGCAGGTATTGGCTGATTATAAAGAAAGCATTTAATAACTTTTTAGGTTGAACGCAAACGGAGGTAGATAACTGCCTTCCACCGATGACAGTACCCTTCAAATCGTCCATCGTTTTTCCTTCTCGATATACTGCACGCATATTTTTCTAAATGTAGCACATCTTCTAAATAATAAAATACTCCACCTGCGTATGTTTTAATCTTAGCAGAGAAGCTAAACAGTCGTTAGTTGCGTAACACGTATCTCCAAACACCCGGGCAACGCCGGACATCCAAGCTAGTATAAATATAGATGATGATGATGATGATGATGATGATGATGATGATGATGATGATGATGAGTATGGAAAACTAGTGTATTGTTTTAATTCGTTCATTTCGCCTGCATATATATATCAGTGTGGAGAAAGTATAAGAATAGGCAAGTCTCGTCACATATGCTGCAGCAATAATCTTACATAGACTTAGCAATTTCCGCCTCTTGCAACACATGAGCCAATCAAAAAGTGCCATCGTTTTCGATCTGAAGCCAGATCCACAGTGGCTCTACATCTTCTTCCAGTTGTGACCTCTCGAGTGTCTGTTTTCAGTTCATTTGTGGTCGTCCTCTTCTTTTTCTATCAGGGGTCCATTAAAGCACTTGATAATTCTCTCTGGGGTCAATCTTAGGTTGTTTCCGTGCTATCCAAGACATTGTTCGCAGAATATTGACAATACTAACCTGTTGGTTAGTGCAGTCTCTAACTTCTTGGTTGCTGATTCGATTGTTCAATTTGGTTTCTAGAATCTTTCTAAAGCACTTGGAATCAAACGCATCTAATTTCTTCTCTTACTTGATTTGGAGATGCCAAATTCCACTTTCATATAGCCGTGTAGTCAAGACGCTGCTGTTATAAAATCTTAATTTTGATTTGAGGGTGATTTCTTTTTCAAATCTTGCAAACTGATTAAATGCTGCCGAGGTCTTGTCTATCAGCAGTAGTCACTACTATAAAACAATCTCAACAAGCAGCAGCAATAGCAGCAGCAGCCATTATCGATGTTTGGAGTATCTATTTTACTTTTAAGCTGAGTGCTGACTGGAGCAAACACATAAGTTCGATTCTAACTTGCCTAACTAGTTAACAAAACAATCTCTTATGCAAGCAGAGCATTGGTCCCTTAAGTTTATTTAAGGAATTACTTGGCATTGATCTTCCTTCTTAGCTGCAAGCAGTAGATAATTCCTTCCCGCTACCGAAAGATGTGACACAAGGTTACAAGGCGGGGAGAGTCAAGCTAGCGACCCTAAAGGAGGAGCTATTTAAAAATTGCCTGGGTAGCAGCATCGGCATTCTTCGTTGAGGGTGCCTCAGGCAGTAAATAATTAAATTACTCCACCCCAAAGACTGGAGACAAGGCCTGGGAGATTGAACCTTCTTTGCACTACCCAGGATGAAAACCTCAGTCTGACAGATAAAAGGGTATCGAAATGATCCATTTTCTGCTGGACTGATTGTCGAGATGGAAACTTCAACTTACATGTGTCATCAACAACCAAATTGCCTGGGCAGCAGCATCGGCATTCTCCGGTGAGGGTGCCTCAGGTAGTAAATAATAAATGTTATGAATCTCTCAGATCGTACTCTGTAATCAACCCATATTACTCATTTTGGCCACTGAATCCTTCTCTTGCCACACGAACCAAAACTCGCCAAACCACAGGAGGGAGGGACTCTCTGCATTGATGAGAACGCTTCCATATCCAATATGGCTGACCTGCCGCATGTGTAATAATTTCTAAAACTATGCTTCTAATATGAACTTTTCTTTGTTCCCTACAAACAGGGCATTTACGAGGGGCGTGCAATAAGTAATGCCTCTGACCCACTTCCAGTTGTCTGATCTAGCTGAAATTTTGCATGTGCAATGATTTATATCTCTATGGGTTATTTGGCAAATTACAGCTCTGAACTAATTGTGGTTTCTGTTTTACAGGTGTTTGAACTAAGTCAGGTGTGAAATGGAGCCTGTTGAATGTCGAGCAGTGATCCGGTTTTTGTATTTGAAAATATGCACACCAGAAACTTATGGTGATAATGCCCTATCATATGACCTTGTAAAACGCTGGCATCGTGAATTCAAACATGGTCAGACGTTTGTGGAAACAACTCCCAGACCTAGTCACCCCCCTTCTGCCATTGATGAGGCATCAGTCCGTCAAGTTGAGGCTGCCATTACTATTCGTCAAATAGCCCAAGATGTCAAGATTAGTACAGGATCTGTGGAAACTATCATTCATGACCATTTGCATGTGTCTGCTAGCAGATGGATTCCCAGGTTGCTCATACCATTCCAGAGGCGAGAACGCGTTGAGTGCTTGAGGATGAATTTGGAGATGTGCGAAGAAGATGTGTCAAAGTTTTTCAAAAGACTGATTACACAGGATGAAACCTGGGTCCGTCACTATGATCCAGACACCAAAGCCCAGTCAATGAAGTGGAAGCACTTGGACTCACCACTTCCAAAGAAGGCAAGGGTGCAACCCTCCGCTGGCAAGGTCATGCTCATAGTCTTCTGGGACCAGGATGGAGTAGTGATGACAGATTTCCTGGCAAAGGGTACCACAATTACAGGAGCCTATTATGCTTCACTTTTGAGGAAATTAAGGGAAGCTATCAAAATCAAGAGGCGGGGCAAGATCAGCAAAGGTACCCTCCTCCTGCAGGACAACGCTCCGTCTACAACACCAGATCAGAAGCACGGGCGTGTGGTTATAAAATCTTCCCCCACACTTCCTACTCTCCTGACCTTGCACCCTCTGACTTTCATCTCTTCCCAACCATGAAGTTGTTTTTGAAAGGAAAGCGTTTCCCAGATGATGCAGCCCTGATTTCTGAAGTCGCGTCGTGGTTGGAGGACCAACCTGGGGTGTTCTACAAAAACGATCTCCAGAGCTGCATCAAACGATGAGAGAAATGCATAACTCTGGGTGGTTCCTATGTAGAGAAAGCTTAATAACTGTGCCAAGTTTCATTGCTCTACTGCTTTCGGGAGTGGGTCAGGAGCATTACTTATTGCACGCCTCTCGTATCCGGCCTATTATGGACTCTCCAATATTTTTCCTTGTTGAAAATACCCTGGACAAGACTAATAAAGTTGATATAAATATTAAAATTGGATTGCGCCCTTTTTCTTCATATGTTTCTAGTTTTCCCATCTCACCCCTATGCACACATCTTCCAACGCCGTGCATCGGGATCCCTCCACCCTATTCCAGTCCCCTTTTAGGGCTCAATCGTATGCGTTGTATAAAGCTGTAGTTACATGTTAACACTCCGATCCACATTTTGAATATAGAGACAATCGCAACGGAATAAAAATAGAAAGAAAGAAAATCAGCTTTTTTTTTTAGTTGAAATTGGAGGCGTTTACTTATGGTACTTTCAAAACAATGCATGCATTTTGGTTTTACAAGTCTCTTCGTTCAGCATCTAGTTAACAAAACTTTGCTGTGTCATACACATGTTTTTTTCTCCTCCCATTTCGACATGTCTCATCAAGTCTAATCGCCATCACACAGGTTTTTCAAATCTCTCTCAACAGTTCATGCTTCGCTTTACTGTCGTCACCCACAGAACATGGTCATCCAACCATTTTTTTTTTTGTTCAAAGTCCAGATTGTATTTTGTTTTAAAATTTCCTCTTTTGTTCCCACTTGCTTCCAAGTCGTTCTCACCATCCATGCTATTCTTTTTCCACTCTGCTTTTCTTTCTCTTTTCTTCCTCCGCTGTGACGTCACCTCGTGCAGCAGCTTGGTCATTCATATATGTGGCATGTCGCTGATGCTACATATGCATCACCAGCTCTATTATAATTGAAAAAATAGTTAAAGCAATATCATCGATTTTCCTTTCAAATCTACTGCCTAGCAGTGTGTGTGTGGGGGGGGTATTTACTTCCCTCCTGCTGCAGGAAGATGTGACACAAGGTCAGGAAGGTGGGGGATGAGAGTTAAGCCAGCGCCGCTGAAGGAGGAGTACTCTGGCCAATTAAAAATTGCTTGGGCAGCCTCTTCAGCATTGCCCAGTAGGGACAGCTCCGGCAGTAAACAATAAACTTACTCCACTCGAAAGACAGGAGGCCACGGCCTGGGAGAGTAGATCTCCTAGAATTGCACAGGGCATCAGCTGTTCCTCAGTCAACAGGGAAAAGGTCATTTCTGTGATAAAATGATCTAATTTGTGACAAACCTGTTCTTTCGGCAGCCTATAAGATATCGTGCAGACATAAGGAGTGAAGAGAAAAGAAAAGAAAAAATAAATGGCCGCCTTTTTATATGCTTGCTCAATATGCAAATGAGACGCTTCCGGTTGGATATAAAAGAAGAGCCTAATTTTTCAGAGTAGGTGGATTTTGAACTTGACTATTGAAGTAGCAAATTGTGTCAGCTGTGCGTCGTGTTTAGCGGTTGGGAGGTTCTTGATGGCATAGTCATGTTGGAAGTGTGGCATCGTTGCATCTTGATTTTTTTACCACAATTTCGAAAATGGCTGATACTCTGTTGGCGTTAGAACCAAAATAGTTATCGTCTGCGGTATAGATATTTGTCATTTGTTTCTCCCTTCCAATGCTCTGTAGCCTCACAACTGAATGCCCGAATATGTCTTAAGCCTTTTTTTTATATTAAAAATCTCTAACATATAACATTATATTGTTTTATTTTTGTAATCAAAAGTTTTGTAAGTAGTTTTTTTTTCAATCATCTCTTAAACTGTATTTCCCCCTCCCCAGTAAATTCGAAACAATTTGTCTTTATTTACTAAACTGAAATCTATTGTCATCTGTTCACATTCAAACTGAGAAAATGTTTTCGTTCCTTATTTAATTTGTTTTTTTCCTGAACTTTGTTAAAATTACTTTTGTTAAATCTATTTTACTTCTCTGATTTTCTGCGATATTCACATCATTATATAACTGTCTGTCTGTCTGTCTGTCTGTCTGTCTGTCTGTCTCTCTCTCTCTCTCTCTCTCTCTCTGTTTGTCTCTGTCTGTCTGTCTGTCTGTCTCTGTATTTCTGTCACTGCCTGTCTCTATGTCTGTCTGTTTGTCCCTGTGTCTGTCCCTCTCTCTCTCTCTCTCTCTCTCTCTCTCTCTCTCTCTCTCTCTCTCTCTCTCTCTCTCTCTCTCCTATTTTACACATTTATCATCCTCCTTCCGCGTTTTTTTTTGCCTCTCTTTTTCCTGTCCTCTTACTTCCTAACATCTTACCCTCTCTCTCTCTCTTTCTCTCTCTCTCTTTCTCTTCTCGCTATCTTCTCCTCCCTCCTCTCTTTCCTACTTCTTTTAAATATACGACGCTAAACCAGTTTGTCATGATCAATATCTCTCCCCCCTCCGCCCCCCTCTCTCTCTTTATTTATCTCACTCTTTCTCTCTCTCCAATCTAGTTTATCAATTTCTCCTTTGTTGTTTCCCAACCCCTTCACATTTTTCATTTTCTTTCCCCTTACTCCCCCCACCCATTATTGTGTCTCCAAATAAACCTCTCAAATCGACTCTACTATTAAACATGGGCTCAATATCTATGTCAGTCAAGCAAAAGAAAAACAATTGTTGTTTGTATTGACATACAGAGAAAAACAAACAATAGAAAACATTCTATATTTCTAGAAAGACATGTTTATGGGATACGAGCAAACAACTCCCAGTAATCAAAAAGAACAGTGTTTTGTTGTTGGTTTGTTTGTTTTTTGTTTTGTTTTTTTTGTTTTTTTTTGTTTTGTTTTATTTTTTGCTCCCAGCCCTTAACCCTATTTTTATTATTATTTTATATTGTACATCATTTTGAATTTTCAAGTCATAAATAAAAGAAATTGAAGTGGTTAAGTACGCTACCGAAAACCTGGGATGCGCCTGTTTTGAATCTAGTTATAAATAAAATAACACTAGCACGCTCCTCGGCGTTTCTCAATCGTAAAATACGTTTCACTATGATATTTTAAGTTGTGCAGATTTTGTATTTATTATCATAGAGTCAAATCTCTATTGATTATTATAGTGTACCCAATATATAGTATAGGTTTTTAAAAAATTTTTAAAGAAATATGACATGTGTGCCATCAGCTAAAATCGAAATCAAAACATTTAGCTGTCAGATGAGTACTATATATAAAAACTTTGTATTAGTTACGACATTGAATCCAATGATTTGTTACGGTAAAATCGCGCGCATATATATATATATATATATATATATATATATATATATATATATATATATATATATATATATATATATATATAAAATTCTGTCATAGCGGCGATGCAACCTTTTCTCGAATAGAGTTCTAGGATTAAAGGATAATGTTCAGTTATTGTCAAGTGTCGTACTTGATCGCCAAACAATTTTGCTTGCCATTAGTTTTAAATTTAAAGACGACTTTAAGGATTAATATTTCTGTTTTGGTATTAGACTTATAAGAATCCAAGTAACAAAATATCGAAAAATAAAGTATCAGATACGGTTTAAAACTCACAAATAATATATATATATATATATATATATATATATATATATATATATATATATATATATATATATATATATTGTTTTTTTTGGGGGGGCGGTCCTTTAAGTTGAGGCCTCATAATTTGTGTATTCATATTTTGCGGACTGTTATCCTCATCTTTATAGTTGTCATTGTTTTACTACGTTTGGGCCAACTCATCTTCTGGCCTTCTTCAAATAGTTAACCGCGAAGGGATCCAAAAAAATAAAAATAAAACAATAATAATATATAATATCAATTGGTACGGACCCGACAATGGAAGATCAGATAAGAACAGAAAATTGGATTTATGAGACCTTGATCATACTTCGCAGTGGATAGAAGTGTTGAGCACTGAAGATAGCAGTTTCAATCATACCCAAAGCAGTTCAGAGTATTAGTTGGACAAAAACTATGGAAAATAGTAATTGCTGGGGATACGGTTACAAGAGCATTTCTATCCCGTCGTGATTAACCACCTGAAGAAGGCAGAGGATGAGTTTGATAAAACAAGGTGAAACATTAACAACTATGAAGACGAGGATAATAGTCTGCAACAAAATGAATACACACATACATATATATGTATATATGTGTGTATACACACACACACACACACATATATATATATATATATATATATATATATATATATATATATATATATATATATATATATATATACCCCTAAAGATTTTTTATTGATATTCATATTAAAAACCTATTTTTCTACTTATTTAAAAAGAAAATATAAATTTGTTATATATGGGTCGTGGAATTGCATTCATCTGAAAAAGATCTAGCTAATTTGCATATTATAGTAAACATTCATTTTAATTAATTCCCTATTAGTTTTTTCGGCTTTCTTATGGGATAATCGTATTTACTTAACTATTATGTGTAATTATATTCATGTAAATATTCTACGTGATTTATAATTGCGTAATACTTGCATTAAAAATGTTATAATAAACACAAAACTCTTTCTATATATATTTATGTATGTATATATATTTGTCTAAAAAGATTTTCCTACCAAACTCCTCTGGCAGTTTTTGCTCTAAAGAGATGAAACTTTATATATAGGGTATTCGAACCCATAGGAAACTTGATATTTGGGTTTTAGCTTGCAATAAACATGTCCTAATAGCTCAGGCATTAATGTCAAAGGGACGAGTAAATCGTAAGCAAAACGTTTTGGTTTCTATTCTCTGTAGTGGTGCATAAGGCATATTTTTATCATTGCTATATATCGGGTGCAATATAATATAATAATAAATATGAAATCTGCATTAATAAAAAAAGCATATATTTCGATATATGTCCTATTTTAGAACCGGGCAATGCCGGGCGGCCTGCGAGTATATATATATATATATATATATATATATATATATATATATATATATATATATATATATATATATATAATTTATTTAGACAAACATTGATGGCTATATATGTGCATACATGTTTCTGTAATCACCCGTGCTAGCCATCAATGTTTGTATAAATAAATTTAAGCAGCACTGATGAGTTGTGATACAACGAAACAGGACTGTATGTCGATGACTAAAATATATTTTATAAAGCCCCCCTCTTTGGGTCGAGCACTATCGTAAATAATCTCACTCGCTACTTAATTTGGCTGAAAAATGCGAAGCTCGCGGTTTGTTTACAAACAAAGGTTTAAGCACTTTACGAGTGGCGGACGGATGTTTATTTAAATAGACATTCGGGCAGATTAGTTGCGGGCACCGCTTCCGTAGTCAAAGGGTAGAACTGCCGACTGTTATCACGACGGTTCTAGGTTCGATCCTCGGCTTGGGATAGGTGCTAGTCTAGCGGCACTGATGAGTTGTGATACAACGAAACAGGACTGTATGTCGATGACTAAAATATATTTTAAATAAATTTAATATAGCTGCTCTGTTCACTCATTGAGCACTTTTTGGTAGACATATGTTGTTTCATTGGATGTACTTCTAGGAAAGTCACTTCTACTGCCATAATATATATATATATATATATATATATATATATATATATATATATATATATATATATTCCAGAGGAAACATAATTTAATTAAATACCAAAAAAACACAAGAAATGGGCAGATGAAATTATTGAAATATCCTTAAGGCCTTATCGTCTGACCCTCTAAGAGGAAACGTCAGAATGATAAATTAAAAACTAAGAAACGAATGAGGGAAGAAGGGAATTTTTGGTGTCAGTTGGAAGAACAGTGAAGAAAAAAAAAATCTCACTGTTCAGGTGGTTTTAAATCAATGAATATCTCCAACTGATGTTTCAGAATCTTTTGTCTACACAGGCTAGGTCGAGAGTTGTTAATAACTAACGCCTCAATAATATTGAGATGATAGTTCGACCTCGCACTGTATAAAACAGAAAACCACCCATCGGAATATTGCTCAGAACACCTATTTATACTCAACAGGTGATTCCCAATGGCGGACTCATGAGCTTGGGAGTGCCCGGATGTTCTCGAAACCTGGTGTAGTCGAATATCCCGAGGGATATGGTGGGATATTCTCATTTCTAATCTTTGGGATGTTTTGCCAACGTAGTCAGCTCCACACTGACAAACAAATTTATAAACAACAGAATTCTTTTGAATGGTTGGCAAAACATCTTTACGAAAAGAAGAGAAAAAGGTTCGAGTTGTGTAAACTACTCTAAGCATAGTAGCTGGAAAACAACGTTGAGTAGCAGAAGAAATCCTTTTAACAATATGATGGCCAGCAGGACCTAACCATGGTAATTTTAAATAAATGGGACAACGTGATGGACCGATATGTTTAACACTATTAAATGTAGTAATTTTACGTTCAATAGTAGATTTTATTATATTAATGGGATATCCATTACTAAGAAAAATATTAGTGATTTCCCCAAGTTCCGTATCGAGACGGTTTGGTGAACAAATCATAAGTGCACGATGCGTAAGAGCGCTAATGAGGTTTATTTTTCTAGACTGAGGGGCAAAAGAAAACCAATTAAGATAGAGCCCTGTAAATGTAGGTTTTCTATATACGGAGGTCTCAAACGTAGTACCAAGTATATATATTCCTGACAAGTAGAAAATATTTATAAATTTTGGTTAAACTTTTCAGTTTAAAATTCTTTCGCTGCAAGACACGAGTTTATCAGTTTCAGTCTCATAAGATTCGATTTTTGTTTGCCATTGATTGCAAAGAACGAGAAAAATCGATGATAAATCAATCAATTTTTCGTCTTAAACTAAAAATGTAGGTTAAAAAGAAAATGATAATGAAATGTTCAAATAAGGTTGCTCGTATCAAGAAAAGCTTGTTCAAATTTGGGAAGTTTCAGAGATTTACTTCGTTTCTTCCGATTGTCTATGTAAACCAGCTCCTTTGTCAAAATAATTAACTTTATATATATATATATATATATATATATATATATATATATAGGATTTGTTGTTGGCGTTATTTTTGTTTCTGTTTTTTTTTTTGTTTTGTTTTTTAGCGATTAACAACTTCGAAACGTTGTTTGTTTTTTTTCGCTACCTTAGCGTTTTATTTAAAGAGGTATAAGCTCTTCTTGTTATTCATATATATATATATATATATATATATCATATATATATATATATATGATGATGAAAATGATGGAAATAATATTCCGACAAAATAGAGAAAATAAAAAGGAACAAACCGTATTATGTGTTCATTAACGTTTCGTCTTTATTTCGAGGAAGTCTCGAAATAAAGACGAAACGTTGATGAACACATAATACGGTTTGTTCCTTTTTATTTTATATATATATATATATATATATATATATATATATATATATATATATATATATATATATATATATATATATATATATATATATATATGCTCGTTTCATTGAAGAGCAGAGACAACTCTTGTTCGTTTCTCTTGCAATCCATTTTTTTCTTTTTGACGGTCTAGTTTCCGAACATTCTGTTCGGGTGTAAAAATAAATTTTCCGTATTCGCGAACGTTTTTGACTTTCAATGAAGTGTGCATAAAGGAGAAAATGCCTTATTTTTTATGGGAGGTATTAATTTTTATTATTAAATATTATTACGTGCATAAAGTATACCTATGGATGTGCATGTTTCTGCCTTTAAGCCGTCGTCAGCATAAGTTAGGATCGAACTCATACGCACCCTCTATGCAACCCCCTACCACCACCGCTCCATCACCCTACCTGCCCACCCCTCCCTCCCTTCCGTAAACAGAATCTGTTAGCATCGCTTACAAAGACTAATTTATAACAGGGACATTACAGAAAAGGCATAGCCGTTAACCGGCGTTCTTTTTTTCCTTTTTGTTGTCGTTGTTGTTGTTCTTGTTCTTCTTTTTCTTCTTCTTCTGCTTCTTCTTCTTCTTCTTCGTTTTTCCGTTTTTTTTCCGTTCGTTTTCCTCTTTCCATCAGACACTAATGATTTGTATCGGATTTTAGTCAGCCACATAAGGTTGTTCCAATACAATGAAACCGCTGATTCATCTTTGGAATATGTATATACTAGCAATTCAGCCCGGCTTTGCTCGGACCTTATGTACTGTTCATAACTTGCCCTACGTGTGAATACACTTTGTGTAAGATTTCAACTATTTAGACCCAATATTGTCTGAGTAATTTCGTAGAGATCGCGGAGGTAAATTTTTTTTATAGATTTTGACCCCTTAACATTAATTGTTTTGGTCTCAAATCAAGATAAAAAGTTTTACCCGTGTCCAAGTTACCTACATCTAAAATTTCAAGTCTTTAGACCCAAAATTTGCGGAGAAATTTTGTAGAATCGGCAAAGGTCAACTCTTTCAACTTTGACATTTTGGCAACCAAAATTTCGCCCCCAAAATAATTAAAATGCTTGCCGCCTGTCTGAATACCCGTTATATGCAAATTTTAAATGATTGGACCCAAAATTCGGTGAGTAGTTTGCTAGACACCGCAAAGGTCAAATCTTTTAAACTTTGACCTCTCGGAAGCTTAAATGTTCGACCCAAACCGATTAAAAAGCTTGCCCTATCTCTGAATACCTTTTATGTAAAATTTCAAATGTTTAGACTAGAACTGAGTAATTTGGTAGAGACCGCAGAGATCAATTTTTTTTTAACTTTGACCCCTATTATAACCTCTTAATATTTATTGTTTTAGGTTTTAAGTCAAGTTATTAAGTTAGATTCATGTACAAAGAACCTATATCTAAAATTTGAAGTGTTTAGACCCAAAATTTTCGGAGGAGTTTGGTAGAGTTCTCGAAGGTCAAATCGTTGAACTTTGACCCCTGAACAGGCAGATTTCTGGCCGAAAACCGATCACAAAGATTTTCCCAAATCTCAGTACCATGTATATCAAATTTCGAGTCTGTAAACTGAAAATTAACAGAGTTATTGCGTAGGAAAATTGACACAGACACACAGACACACAGACACATTCACTTTTATAGATATACTAGCATGGGTACCCGGCGTTGCCCGGGTGTTTGGAGGTGTATGTTGAGCAAAAAAAAAACCGCGGTCAATTTTTTTAACTTTGACCCCTATTATGACCTCTTAATATTTATTGTTTGGGGTTCAAATCAAGGTATTAAGTGTGATCCATGTCCAAGGAACTATATCTAAAATTTCAAGTGTTTAGACCCAAAATTTTCGGCGGAGTTTGGTAGAGTTCTCAATGGTCAAATCGTTGAACTTTGACCATTTAACAGCCAGATTTCTGGCCGAAAACTCGATCACAAGATTTTCCCAAATCTCATTACCTTGTATATCAAATTTCGAGTCTGTAGACTTAAAATTGGCAGAGTTATTGCGAAGGAAAATGTACACACACACACACACACAGGCACATAGACACACATACACGTTCACTTTTATAGATATATAGATAGATAGATAACACAAAAGAAAACACAGACTCCGACACTTTATGCAAATATCAGTTGTGTGTGACTCCATCGACCCTCATTTAAATCAAATGTCGAGGCTATGTTCGTCAGTCGTTTGATCAATTCATTTCCCCATCTGCTTCGAGCCACAGTATGCATTCCACTGTAACTCTTCAGCCTCTATCGGGGGACTTCTGAATCACCAACTGTCCCAAACTGGACACTGTCCTCAACTCGTAACTGTTATCAACTATCACGTCCAAGACTGTCCACCAACTCTTCCCAACTGTTGTGAATTGTCATAAAACTTTGTTACTCCTAAAACCAACTCTAAAATACGTTGATCTTCATTGTTTAAAAAGGAAAAATTCTCGCGCCATTCTACTGCTCTAGAAGGTATCTCACTCCAGACACAATCCTCTTCCTCCTGTAAAAGAGCCAAATACAGTAGAACCCCGGGGGGCCTTGGATACGGGTTTTTTTTTCAGGCTACAATGTGGAATACGATGCGTTTCCGTCCCCTGGTTACTTTATTTGCCCCGCCTTACGGTGTTATTTATAACGTTTTTTGATTATATACATGTGTATTATACACTGTACTGTATTTTGTTACTAATTTTTAATGCCGTATTCTGGGGTACATCCTAAAATTCTTGATAAAGCTGATATTTCTCTGGATAGAAAAAAAAGTTGTTTTTTTTTATATAAAAATCGATAACATACAGCAAATATGAATTTATTACCATTTCTTTAAAAATAATATCCATTGTACTTTAAGTACAGAACTGGCCGAAATTAGATAAATTAATAAGCTCTAATAAATACTCAGAAATATTGTGCTACATAGTTCAATACAAATAATAAAATCACATAGTAATAGGGAAATTTTCAATTCATTCCTTCAGTCCAGCACCTCTTGGCAGATAATTTTTTTTGTTGTTGCTCTGTTTCTTTTGAATGTTCCCTTTTTTTACACATTTCAATGACTTCAGTGAAAAACTGCTGCACATTGAAATTACTAAAAGTTCCTTTCTTACACCGTCACAACAATGATCATATATTATGATAATGATATTCGACAACGAGTCTACGTCAAAGAGAGGCCACTCTCATATTTTTGTCCCGGGTTGCCAGGTTAGCCTTTATAAAGCCAAATTTCGCGAATTTAGCCTTTTTTAAGCTGTCTGATCTTAAAAATTGTAATTAGCCTATTTTTAAGCATAACGTATGGACTAACTAAGGAATGAACTGGTAGAATATTATATAGATTATTTTATGTCTTTTTCTTGATTTTTATGGGTACATACAGTCAAGATTTGGACTGGTATCATCAGACCTCTCTGCACACATCTATTTTAAGCCATCCATTCAGTGCGGCCGCAGCCAAGATTGAACTCACAACACAAGTTTTCAGTGTAATTCAAATCTTGTCGGTAGCTGAATACTTTTTTTTATTGTTAGCCCATCTCTAGATGGGGTACCTACCACGGCTTAAAAGAGTTCCATCAACCCTCGAAGGAAGGATAGACCGCGCCAGTTTCTCAACCTGGTATTTTATCTCGCCAAACGTACAGTGCCTCGCCTTCCCAAATGGTCACCCATCTGGTACTGGCCAGGCTCAACGTTGTTAACTTCGGTGATCTGGCGAGAACCGGTGTGTCAACGTGATTGTACTGTACATCATTTTAAGCTATAACGCCAGTAATCACAGTATCTTTTTTAGATACTTACAAGTTAGTGCTTATCAAGACCCAAAGGCCACTTGAGGATAAAGATAAATGAATTTGCCAAGAGAACAGTGAAACAATAATGTGAGGATTGGTAACAATGGTTGAAACTAGGCAGAATTAGACTATTAAAGAATTTATTAACATTGAACTTGAAAATGACCATGTTGTAATCAGCTGGGAAGCAGCCTCATGGTATTGTGTTCCATGGGCAGGTAGTTCTGTTTAGTTTTAGGTACACAGCAGAAGAAAGGAAAATTATCTACAGTGGTTGTAGCTAGACGAGTTCTTTTATGAATGTTTTAGAGTAGGGGGACTATAGATTGGAGCTCAGTCGAGCACCTACTATGAAAATAATAATGGAGTAGAGAAAGACTAGCAACCTCTTGCAAAAGGGGATACATTAGAACTTTCAATCACACGTCTTCCCGCAACATATCTCTATTAGATGCTGATAATGACTTATGTAAGCAAGCAGCAAATACTTTGGCATTTTGGTAAGCAGCAAAGTGTAGTATATGTTCCGATATTGTTGTATTGTGGGTTCCGAGGAAAATGCCGAAAAGTAAACTAGATTATTATTATCATGATTGTTGTTTCATGTTTTATTATGTATTGTGTATTCTTGTTTATTTTTTTTTTGCCAGCTAAAATCCCTAACTGTTTGTTTAACTAAAAATTTCATTTCCAAGTTATTATTTATCCAAACTAACATTCCATTTTATCAAGTTAACATTCCTGATACATTTTTGAACCTGACAAAATATTTAGACTACGAAATAACAATCATAATAATAATCATCTAGTTATTTCCCGGCATTTTCCCGGAACCAACAATACAGCAACACTCCACTTTATCTTTTCTGTTTTCAGTCAGTGAAGGAGAACTCTTCCTAGATTGAGGCAATTTTTATTTTTGTGCCAATCCAGAGCTGGATTTTCGCCATATTAAAAATTAAAGTTGTCTCGTGAAGAAGCAAGTAAATAGATACAAGCGACGATGACCTGTGAAAAATAGATGTTTGATCGATTAGCTTAACCATGTGATAGGTTTTAAGATGGAAGTTAAATTCATTTCATGCCAAAATTTCGTTCATTTGGGACCAAAAGTATAATAATAGCTAGAGTATAATTTAATTACAACAATACTACACTTTATCATTTCTGTTGTCGGTCTGTTATGGAGAAATTTTACTAGACCGTGACAATTTACTTTTCCTTATTCAGATTGCCTTCTTTTGGGAGCTGGGTCCCCCCCCCCCACTTTAAAACGCTAACTTTGTATTTAACTCTACCCTCGTCGGGAGGCATGTAGATAAGGACGTATGTAAGTACGCCACTCGCCAATCTTTCACGAAAAACACCCGTCTAGCCGAAACCACTGTCAGTAATTTTCTCCACTCTTTATCTGTGCCTAAATGAAAACGTAGATTCCATGAACAAAGCTTCTTTCTTAGAAGTGCCCGCCTGTGGAACTCTCTTCCGTTTGCCTGTTTCCCACCTGACTACAACTTGGATGTCTTCAAGTCCAACATAAACAAACTCCTGATGAATCGTCCCTTAAGTAAGAAACTTTATCAAATCTCCAATACTAACGATTACTACGATACTATCCCATTGATTACTGTACACGCAATAACCCTTATCCCCGAGTAGCTTCCGGGCCTTGATAAGTGGTGACCTCCATGTAAAAAAAAAAGAAAAGAAAGTAAGACATACCAATAGATACACGCATTTTGTCGTTATGGTTTCTTCTCTTTTTATTTCTTCATCACTTCTCCTTTTTTATTTTATTTTTATTTTTTTATCACTTCATCTCTTTCTTTTGTTCTTTCTCTTCTTCCTTTTCTTCTTGTTGTTGTTGTTGTTCTTCTTCTTGTTCTTCTTCTTCTTGTTCTCCTTCTTTATCTCTTCTTCGACGTCGCCGTCTTCTACTCTTCCTCCTTCTTCTACTCCCCCTCCTTCTTCTACCCCTCTTTCTCTTTCTTCTACCCAAATTAATGGAAAATCTTTATCTCTTAAAGTTCATCGAAAGGTCAAAAGTCAACACACACGCGCGCATGCGCGCATGCATAACCAAATAATTATCTCATGCGACTTTTTATCCAGACAGATTCCTACGAAGAGCTTCCCATTCTATTAAGTCAGACCAAATTGGTTTAAGTAGCAGCAATTGTTTTTTTTATTTCTTATTCCAATCAACTTTCTTTTCTCATTGAAAATTATTTGAGATTTGGTCTTAAAACATTTTCAAGATAATAACCTTATCAATACAATTGACATTGCTTACGAATCTCTAATTTGGACATAACATTTGTGTGGTCAGCCAGCACTACCTACCTTCAAACTACCGCGGCCCCCGAGATATAGAAGGCCTGTTAACTGAAAAATGCCTGCAAGCAATGTAGGTAAGATTTGTCGAACTGTTACCGTTGATACTATATGATGGCATTTTTAAAAAGAACATTAAAACATGTTTAAAAAAAAGGAAAGAAAGAACCCCAATTCGATTAATAATGATACTGAACTTTATTCAATATAAAATATAAATATTATCTATGTATAATTACGTAATTTTAAAGCAATATACAATCTAATACTGATAAAACTGAATTATGAATTTAGGGAACAAACAAGAAACATATTAAACACAAACAATTCTTGGCCTTCGGGACAAGATCACAGTGTAGTAGTATCTGTTCTGATGCTACAATTCACCTTTTCTGTCCTCGGCCGGTGGAAGAGAAATCCTTCATGACTGAGGCAATTTTTATTTTTGTTCCTATCCAGAGTTTTTTTTTGGGGGGGGGGTTGCCTCAAATAGTACCTTCAAAAAAGTTTTCGTGATTAAATAAACCAATGAAAACCTTTTACGTATGCGCTTTTTAGGGATCAACCATTAAATTAAAATCCGTTTACACAGGGTCCACATTTCCCATGAAGTACCATTTTTTATTATTGTTATTGTTGTTATAATAATAATAATAATAATAATAATAATAATAATAAGAAGAAGAAGAAGAAGAAGAAGAAGAAGAAGAAGAAGAAGAAGAAGAAGAAGAAGAATGGTGAGTGTGCAGTGTATGCACCGTGCTATACTTTAGATAGGATTTTCAAGTTAAATTTTATGGTCTCTTTTTTTTTCATCAAATTGTTAGGTGAAAGTGCAGAATAGTTAGAAACCCTTCCCTATTAAGAATGACATTCTAAATAATGTTATTGTTTCAGCATGGTAAATACACGGCACTGTTTTTATTTATAAGATAAATACAAGAAAATACGTTAACTAAAATTTAATGTACTCTTTATTTTTAGTTCATATCAAAACTTTAATTAAAACTGATTAGTTCATGAATTTTCTAACAGCCTCGTCAGACCTTACAGAAAAAAAAAAGTTTTTATATTTGAATATATATATATATATATATATATATATATATATATATATATATATATATATATTTATATATTCATATATATATATATATATTTATATTTATATATTCAAATATATATATATATATATATATATATATATATATATATATATATATATATATATATATATATATATAATTCAAAATGGTGTAATGTAAGCAAACTATAAGGTATTTGCAGCTTCTCTTCCAATTTCCGGATTTTTTAATCATGTCAAAACGCACTTTATTTCCTTTTGGTGAATTGATTGTTGATATTTCTTCTGATGAGTCAAGGGTAAAATAGAATCACTGATTGACATAATAATTAAGGGATTGATTCTGTGCTACGAAACAGATAGTGTCAAGAATTGTAAATGTCAACTGAATTAAAGGAATAAATTGTAAAATGGTCAACATCATGAAATTTGGGATATAGACTTTTGTCATTTATTCATTATATGCTTTGTAAATTACATTGAGCTTTTTAAATAAGGATTGGTATATATAAAGTGGAAATATAAGTAAATAAAGTATATTTCCACAGAAATCTCTCTCTCTCTCTCTCTCTCTCTATATATATATATATATATATATATATATATATATATATATATATATATATATATACACGGTCATTTGCAAACGGTCTCGCTGTATCACAGCTTTTCAGTGCAGCTAGATCAGCAACTGTCTAGAGCTGGGATCGCAACTCAGCAGCTTAGCAGTTGGCACTTCCAACCCCTATGCTATTTTGAGTGGTGCTAAGCAGGTGTGTGAAATTATAATGATCAACATTGTCCAAACGACTTTTCAGTTTGTTTATATAAAACGTGCTGCATTGTACGCAAGAAACATTTTACTATTCCACTCAACAATATGCTTAACCCAAGAAAGGAAATATGCACACGCACACACACACCCTTACACACACACTCATACACATATATATTTATTTATTTATAAATATTAATAATTATTTTTTTATACCTATAGACACTAGCGCAAGAAGTGACAATTTCTGCTGGTTGAGGAATCATCATCATCATCATCATCATCATCATCATCATCATCATCATTTCAAATGATGGATAAAATTCGTGTAGTTAAAAATCGAGAAATCATAAAAAAAACAAAAAAAAACAAATAATGTGTACCAAACGCAGCAAAATAAACCCTGTCCTATCAGAAGCCCATTATCCTCTGCTATCTTTTGGGGTGACCTTAAGCTTAATACCCTTTTATTCGACTCGCTAAAACGGATCGTTTTTGTTCAGCTGTCCAGGTTTAATCGATTACATTTTTGATCTTCTTGACATTTCCAGCCATTTGCTTGAATTCAATTATCGACTATTTTTACAAGCCGTCTTGCTCTGATGGAATTAGGCAAAAATCAATCGATCGTTATTCTTGTTGTTGCAATGATAGAAGTAATAATTACTTGACAAGAAAGTGTAAGGGTCTGGTGTATATATATATATATATATATATATATATATATATATATATATATATGTGTGTGTGTGTGTGTGTGTGTGTGTGTGTGTGTGTGTGTGTGTGTGTGTGTGTGTGTGTGTGTGACCCATGTAGATTATGCCTTCATGAAAACTTACTATCATGTATTTAAAGAACCCCAACATCTATTAAACTGTAGAAGAGAAATAGCAAATAACTGTGTTCAGAAAATAAAATTTTCTCTGGGATAGCGATACAAAATAGTTTTAAAACTAACAAAAACAACAGAAAATAAACAAATAAATAAATTAAATAAACATAAATATACATAAACGATCACACATATATGTATGTATATATATGTATATGTATGTATATATATATATATATGTGCATACACATGTATATATATATATATATTTATATAAACTAACAAAAAAAACGCTAACCTAGTTTTAAAACAGATCCTTTGTCCCATAAAATGCATGCCCATTGGCTGATAGGAAGGGGCGCGGTGGATACTAGAAAGCTGATTGGCTTAATAAAAATCTCAATAGGAGAGGAGCATATAAAAACGATAAACAACCACAGAATTCGCGCATAAGCCTTAGGAATCCTAGAGTGGATGAAACGGCAAATATTCAGTGTAGCTTAATCGCCATATATATTTTATAAATTACTATATATATATATATATATATATATATATATATATATATATATATATATATATATATAGTAATCCCATCACTAATATATATATATATATATATATATATATATATATATATATATATATATATATATATATATATATATATATATATATTAGTGATGGGATGATTCCAATATTTTTCCTGATTCCAATACAATTACAATTTATTACAATATTTTTCCTGATTCCAATACAATTACAATTTATATATATAAAAGCTTTGTGTTGGACCAACCACATTTTTTGGTATTACTGCTAACGTTTGTCGGTGCAGATGACTATCACAGGACAAAGTATACAGTAGACCGCAGGTTTTTACATTAGAGTTTCCTTCACCACTATAGAAAAAATCATTTGTGTGGATTTCCAAGCAATTTATTTGTGGCGAAAGTTGATACGTCAAAATCGACGGAAGAGACCATCATATATATATATATATATATATATATATATATATATATATATATATATATATATATATATATATATATATATATATATAAATGTATCTGCAGCTTCTCTTCCAATTTTTGGATTTTTACCATGTCAAATCACATTTCCATTCCTTTGGACGGATTGATTGTTGCTATTTCTTCTGATGAGTTACAGGCATAATAGATTCACTGATTGATATAATAATTAAGTGATTGATTTTGCGCTACGAAACAGATACTATCAAGAATTGTATAACTCAACGGATTTAAAGGAATAAATTATAAGATTGTTAACTTCATGAATTTTGAAATATAACTTTTTGTCATTTATTCAATATATATATATATATATATATATATATATATATATGGTGGAGTGTAAAGTTGTCGCCCTAGAAAAGACGACATGACTCCATTTCCGTTTGATAAAAATCGATTTTCTTTTCTTTTTCTTTTTTTGCAGATCATCTATTAGTTGGCAAGTTGTGTCTCGTATCACAAATCCTTAGAGTGATAGGAGCTGTCTATCATATCTAAAAGTGACATAATATCAAACAAGCGATATCGGAGATGTGCTGCTGTACAACTCATGCTTTCTACCGATCCAAGTTATGACAACAGGACCATTCGCAGCATCCCCAGAATGTATCGCTGGATTGCCACGAATAACAGGAATGTTCCAAGGGTGATGAAAATAAAGTTTCTGGACGCGGTTATGGTGTGGTTTCAAGAGAAGGCCACATCATGCCACCTCACATCTTCAGTCGGTTTGAAAGTCAGCACCAAAGTGTACCTGGATGTGCTGAAATATGTGATGATCCCCTGGTGCAATCTGGTGGCGACTGGCAGACTCTGGGTGTGGCAGCAGACTCAGTTCCAGCCCATAAGTCCAAAGAGATCCAGGCTTGGCTTCAAAAAGAGTGCTACGACTTTGTACCCTTCTTTCACTGGCTCCCCTCTTCTCCCGACCGAAACCCGTTGAAGTACTTCGTTTGGTCATACATCGAGAACATCGCCAACATGACCTCCCACAACACCAAAGCCAGTCTGATTGCTATCTTCTGCCAAGTATTTACAGAGCTCCCACCGGCGTTCATAGAAAAGGCATGCTCCCAGTTCGGGACCTGTATCGAGGTGATGATTGAATAGCTGTCAGCTCTACTACATTATCAAGTTACCTGTGATTAAATGCCTTAAAAGTTGGTACAAACCTGTCCTCTCAGCAGATTGCAGTGTCCGGTGCAAACAAAAAGAAAAGAAAGAATTGCTGCTGCTGCTGCTGCTGCTGCTGCTGCTGCTTCTTTTTATATGCTGGCGATCTTGTCACTCTATATGCAAACGAGATACTTCCAGTCTAAATAAAATAAAAAGCCTGATATTTTAGAGACGGACTTGATTTTGAATTTGGATGTTGGAGTAGCAAGTTTTACTTGCAGTGTGTTGAGTTTTAGAGTTTTGGAGTTGCGAGTTTTATGCAGCAGAGTGTCGAATTTGAAGTAGTGAGTTTTGATAGCTGAGTCGAATTTAATCCAGGAGATTGTTAGTTGGAAGTGCAGCATAGTTAGCACCAGGGAAACTGTAGAATAGTTAACACTTGATTATTTAACCACACAAATAAAAATTTTAGACCAACTGACTTTATTTCATCCTGGGTAACGCCGGGTAAGTACAGCTATTTTATACATTAAGTATACTTAGCCACATCGTTTCTTTTACGTTTGTAGCTTTTTATTACAGCGTAAATACTTTATTCTGTTTGTCATATAAATTATGGCAAATATCACGATGTGTTCTTGGTAGGTAATATCTAAAAGTAAACTAAATAATAGTTATTTGACCTTAGATAAAAGAAGGGAGAGTTATCGCCCTTGAAGAAGATTATGACAGTTTGAAAGGTAAACAAAATGTGTCTCGCCTCACAGACTTTAATCACTACGGACTTAGTAGCTTTTATATTACTTTTTTGTTCTATGAGTTGTTGAATAAATTTGTTAAGGATTATATTTCGTCCTCTGATCATTTTTGCGATGGCATTAAAACGTGTATCATCAGATATAGCTGTTCTTACAAAATAAAAAGTGTACTTCCAATCAATTTCATCGATTACAAACTATACCAAATCTGTATTTTCATGTTGCTTTGTAATATTTCATAGACGGTAGAAGATTTTTTTCACTCACTGATTTATCTACTAATGCCATCTCATAAATACGTTAAATTTTATTTGATAAAAGACATATCTTTCGTTTGCACTAGTTCTGATTTCGTTTTGTTTTTTGTCTTTTATCTCACTCGCGTTTTCATTCGTTAATATTAGTTAATTTGTTATAGTTTCGACTAATCACTTTGTTAGTGAGAGAAAACAATTAGTAGAGAGTAGCCAAAACGTCGAAATGAGAGATATGCAGAAAGAGGAGAAGGAAACGGCCGCATAACTGTTGAATATCCTGGTCACGGCACCAATAGTGGTATGTACTATATAGCCGTCTTTTGCACTTCTGCAAAATGTCTTTTGTTACGTCTATATAACTTTGAGGTGTTCTTCATCAAAAGTGCGTAACATATGCACTGGCTGATACGTTTAAATGACAAACACTCGTAAAATATAAACAGAACCTTTATTTATTTACGAATTAAAGCTTTCATGGACAAGTGTTATGCATCTACCAAAGTTGGTAGTTGCCGTGGGTATGGGGAGCGAGATGGTGGTGGTGGTGTCAGTTTCGTACCGTCTTTTCGGCCGCGTCTAGTATCGTCTGCCCTTCTGCTTTTGTTTTCCCCAGTATTTGTATTGCCCTATTACATCAAATAAACATTCTCGGTTTATTCTGTTGTTTTGTTTGTATTGCATTTTCGTAATTTTCAGATCCCTGAAATATAAACATTTCTTCGTTTGCTTTCGATTGGAATTTAGGACAATCGCGGTCATCCAAATAAAAATCGGGAATTGCGTGTTTTAAATATTGGGACATTCCATTAAACAATCGTTGGGGAATGCCGATTCTTACAATTGAATTTAATATTGCATGTGTGCAATCCATCCAATGTTTTTTTCTTATCGGCGTTTCCCGGGCTAATATCCAACAAAACTACCCATCGAAATCATCGAAGGCGATCAAGCTTGCTTCAAACAATTTACATCAACAAATATCACCTTATAGACTGTAAGTTTAAAGTTTATCATATTTTTTCAATATTTATCTCAAACAAAGCATGTTATCATTTGAATGTAAGGGCTTACTATTTAGGACCATTTCTACAAGGGCACTATGTACGGAGTTGAGCAGCAAGAGTCCTGGTTTATTATATTTAAATTTCCGCTGGTTAGTACAGCCAGGAAAGCAAGAGACAGGGAGGGAATTCTAAAGTCTACGAGTTCATGAGAAGAAACTATAATAATTTAATTTATTTTTCATTCTTATTATAATAAAGATTAGATGCGTTTCAAAACCGAAGTAAGTTTTCATTTGACCACAGGTTATTTGCTCTTGAATCTTTGAGATTTTACTTCCATGTTTGAATTCTACAGATGAAGATGGCTATGTTTTATGCTTCCAAAAAAAATCATAGGCAACATCTACTGCAAAAGCACGGTTATTTATGTAAGATACAGACTCTGCTATTATTTAGTTATCATTTTCAAATTAAATTCAATTTTTAAAACTCTCTTTTGTTTATTAAATTGTTAGATGAAAGTACAAAATAGTTACAAAACGCCCCCTCCTCATGTTAAGAATGGGTTTCTAAATAATAACCGTATTATTTCAGCACGGTCCGTATTCCGCATAAATACTAAAGCACGCTTCGCAATATGATCGTTGGCCTTCAGCATTCAAACCATCTGAGCACTTTTCTAAATAATAATCGTATTATTTCAGCACAGTCCGTATTCTAAATAATAACCGTATTATTTCAGCACGGTCCATATTCCGCATAAATATTATGTTTCATATATATATATATATATATATATATATATATATATATATATATATATATATATATATTATATTTCAGCACGGTCCGTATTCCGCATAAATATTATTTCAGCACGGTCCGTATTCTAAATAATAACCATATTATTTCAGCACGGTCCGTATTCCGCATAAATACTAAAGCACGCTTCGCAATATGATCGTTGGCCTTCAGCATTCAAACCATCTGAGCTGCCATTTCTTCATTTTATTCCCAATCGCCCTGATGCCATATTGCCTTTGAACGTTATCATTATTATGACATTGTTATATGAAACAAAATAAAAATAAAAATACACCCGGGCACGGTCCACTCATAAATATGCCACCATATGTCACATTTACAGGCCGATTCCTTATAGGGTGAAATTGAAACTAAAAACAATCAACAGATTGGCCGCTTGGGTAATTAAAAAAAAATTGAGGGGTGTAACTTTTAAGAATTACGGGGTTTTTTTTAAAACGTAAATAAATAATTTATAAAATTCAAGAGAATCGATCAGAACCTATTTTGATTTCTAAACATGTTTTCGATACTAAAATGCATGTTCACGCTTTGGTTTTAAAAATTAAAATAATAAATAATTAGCGATCAAGATAAATCTTGCTTGAATGATTTTCAAATACGTAAGCGATGTCTTTGTAATTCTTAAAATTGCACCCCCTTTACATTTTTTTAATTACCTAAGCTATCAATCTATTGCTTGTTTGTTTTTGTTTTTGTTTTTTTTTTCAATTTTAATAAGCCTATTACGAAATTGTTGCATGTAACTAAACACCACTGCTCTATCCCCTTTCTAGATAACTCTCCTACAAAAGGAGACGTAAGATGGCCGCTTAATAAAGTTACTGTTTCACTTAGCTCTATGTCGTCCTCATTCCGATACTAACCCATGAACGTAACAGGAGTCAGTCAATAAATGTGACATATGGGGCCATATTTATCAGTGGGATGTGCCCCGGGTGACACCGGGTATGCACAGCTAGTATATCAAATAATTGATGTCGATTAAAACTGTGAGATTTCAAACTTAAGCCTGATAAATCGACGAACGGACCAATAAACAGGTCGATGGATGTAGCTCCTTCTTACTGGAATGAGTTGCTGCATTTAATAACAGTTTTTTGAACCTTGATATTTACCTTGGCTTACCGCACTTACTGCAGTCACTCGTACGAAATACGACATTTTAACTAGCAAAAGCCACCCCTCATCCTCCGAGCGAATTTAGCTTAATCCTCCGCAAAGCCATAAGAAAGATTAATCGCACTGCAGTAGTTATTGTGTGTTTCAAATCCTACAAAGCTTTCATACTTAGTCAAAATAAATATTCAGTCTCTAGCAGCTTTTTATAGTCTATTTAAAAGCCAGTGATTATGTTCTTGTTCTATTTGTATTTATATACTAGCTAACCCTATCCGTCGTTGCCCAGGATTCTTTTTATTTTCATTTTTATTTCGTTTTTTCTTTAATTATGCTGTATTTTTTGTTGGCGTTTTTTTTTTTTGGGGGGGGGGTATTTTATTTTTTTTTTTTTTTTGTTTTGTTTTTGTGCCAAATTATTTTCCTTTTCTTCTTAATACGATTTTGAAAGTTAAATTTTATTGTTCTTCAAAGTCGCTGGAAAAATGGTTGAATTATTCAACCATCTCCAAAAATATATCACTTCTGACACAATCCTCTACCTGTACATGAGTCAAATAGGTTATAAGATGAACTACTGTTGCCACACCTGGACAAGTGCCACTCAGAGCACCCTGCCCTGTCTTGAAATAGTACAAAACTGACTTCGTAATCTAGTGGGCGACGTTCTCTTCTCCCCACAACCGCTTTCTCACAGAAAATAGGTCGCTAGTCTTTCTCTACTCTATAGTTATTTTCATGGCAGGCGCGAGTTTCGCGTAACTTTTAGGTAAAAGCTAAACAAATACACTAAAATAATACAGTAACAAAAAGTAAAATATTAATTAAAATAAAATTTAGAAAATTCTAATAAAATAACCATCAATTATCTAAAAGTTTATTGAATTAAAATAAAAATTAGAAAATTCTATCAACACAAAATAAAACATTAATTATCTGAACATTTATTGGATTAAAATAAAATTTAGAAAATTCTAATAGCACAAAATAAAGTATTAATTATCAAAATATATATTGAATTCAATTAAGATTTAGAAAATTCTAACAAAATGACCATCAATTATATAAAAGTTTATTAAATTCAAATAAAATTTAGAAAATTCTATTGTCACAAAATGAAACATTAATTATCTGAATATTTATTAAATTAAAATAAACTTAACAAAATTCTGAAATGAAAAAGTTTTCAAGCATTTTCTTGCTGAACGAAAATCGTTCTACATCGTTATTGTACCTATTTACGATGCCTCCCCACGGGACAGAGTTAGACACCAGGGTCGTTTTTTAACGTGGAGAAAAGGTACAAAAATAAAAATTGTCTCAGTCGTGAAGGATTTCTCCTCCACCGAAAGAGAACAAGAAATAGAAGTGCAGCATCTGAAGAACAGATGGTATTTATTTGCTCCCCCACCGAGCAAATTAGGCACAAGGCCGATTTTTAATGTGAGGAGTGAAGGGGAAATGGGGACCAACTCCCCGGGGAGTAGGGGAGTTGGATAATGACAATTGGTATGAAGGGTTGCCCCTACATTGACCAAGGTCTTATATGTGAGGTTGCCCACACATATGGTCTTTGCTTGCAGTATCTGTCGGAACAGATACTACACTTCGATCTTGGCCAAAAGGCCAAGAACGTTATTGTAGCGAAATTCAAGAATTGAAATATTACATTTCATCTGAAACTAATGGTAGCCACTGAATTGCCATGTCACAGTAATTAGCATATCCAAAAATTACGAAAACGATAAGCTGAAAATTTAATTATTAATGAAAATACTTTTCCGAAGCAATTAGCGAAAATAGAGTTTTTCAAAAAAAAAAAAAAAAAAAAAAACCTGGAGAATTCTAATTGTAATAAAAGTAAGGTTAAATATTTCCTGAAAACTGAAAAACTTTAGCCAATTTAGAAAAAACTTAATTTTCGCTAATTGCCTTCGAAAACTGTTTTCTATTAACAATTAATTTTCTACCTTATCGTTTTTCGTAATTTTTGGATATTTTCATTACTGTAACATGACAATTAAGTAGATGCTGAATTCAATATTTCAATTTTCGAATTTCGCTACAATGACGAAAAAAGAACCCTGAACATTTGAATTTATCTTCTTTTTTTTTTTTTCCCTATCCGCGCGGGAAGATAACAGTCCTTGTAACTGTAAAAAGTCGATAGATACTTTTTTTTTCTTTTCTGACCCAAAATTAATATATATATATATATATATATATATATATATATATATATATATATATATATATATATATATATATGTGTGTGTGTGTGTGTGTGTGGTGTGTGTGTGTGTATATATATATATATATATATATATATATATATATATATATATATATATATATATATATATATATATCGCGCTTAATCAATGCATTCATGTACATACTGTTTGGATTCGTCGAAATACTGAATGTGATTTTCACAGCGTTTCGGTCGATATAACTTCCGACCTTCTTCAAGTGTATCTTGTCGAACTCGGAAATATTTCTGTGGAACTCGGGAATTTGGACGGAATTTCGAGCGGAACCCTTTATTTACTTCACAAGGGTAGCATGCTCTCGTTTCGTCAGTCATGACTTGATAGATGTCCTAAGTAATTCGCAATTGTATCTTTCGGTCGCCCACATTATTATTATGGTTATTATATTATACAAGATGAGAACAGTAGCCCGATAGATCCAAATAATACGAATAACGAATCCTCATCTCAAAAATTTAGAAACGTTGTTCATATACAGTTTCGATGAAATCTTTTGAAAAAAATTAAGGTCTTCTTGATTTGCCCCCTGCTGTTCTGAAAGTAGTTCTTTAAAAAAAAAAATGAAAACAAAAAATGTTGAAAATAAAAATGCACAACCAACCATTTATTTATTTATTTATTGTTTACAAAAAAAAAATAACGGAATAATTTTCACTTTCACTGTCCGTCCCTGTATAAATGAGACGCAACGCAACATCCTTTCTTTTCTTTATATAACCGATCACCTATAGCTAGCTAGCTAGATAGATAGATAAATAGATAAAGAAAGAGAGAGAGGGGGAGAAAGAGAGAGAGAAGGAAGGGGTGGGAGAGAGAAGTAGAGAGAGAGAGAGAGAGAGTCGAAAGAGACGGAAAAAAAGATGGCGCGCTCACACAAAACCAAGGTCTCTTTTTGTTGCGTCGCTCTTCATCCTGATTACGTATATTTGCGCGTACTTAATAGCTTCCATTATCAGTGACCTCCTTCCGTGAGGCATTTATCGATTTCTTCGTAAGCCTTCCTGGCTTGTATAACAAACGGCACCAACAACTTTCCGCTGTTCAAATATGTCGGCCGCTTTTTCACCGTTTGAAAACGCGCTTTGATTTGCGAACCGTAGTAGAAGAAAGAATCTGATGAATCTGCGACTCTTCGCGGGAACGGGCTTTAATATAAAAAAAAAAGAAAGAGAAAAATAATAACCATAAAAGTGTTAGGACTTTATTATGGTATACAGACAATGACCGCACCTTCGAAATGTACCAGTAGCACACGTTGGCAGTTAAAATGTTATAAATGTTGAAAATGGATAAAAACGTGAATGTTGAATGAAAGAGATAAAACATGGTTAATGAATACACACACACACACACACACACACACACACACACACACACACACATACATATATATATATATATATATATATATATATATATATATATATATATATATAAGCAAAGTTGAGCCTGGTCAGTACTAAATGGGTCACCATTTGGAACTTCCAGGTGCTGTTTGTGCTCTCCGCTTATCTCGGCATTGTTTCCAGTCGTCCTGGACTTTTCCATTGCCACTGGACTCAAACAGTGCCTACTCAGGAGAGGTGTGGTTGGGATTGCGTAACCCTTGTCTCACAATTACACGCGCAGCTGGCCCTACAAGGGGTATCTTTTGTCTTTCGAGACTAAACGGAGGCATCAGATATATGTATATATCATCTCCGTCATCTTTCAGGACGCTTTCCGATTCCGATACAATTACCGATCCCGATTTCGATTGTTTTCAAATTTTCAAACAAAACATCTATATATATATATATATATATCTATCCATATATATATATATATATATATATATATATATATATATATATATATATATATATATATATATAAGTGAAATTGTCTCTGTTTGTATGTGTGTGTCTGTGTGTGTACATTTCCCTACCAAACTACTCTGTCAATTTTCAGTCTAACGACTCGAGATTTGACATTAGGGGTATTGAGATTTGGGAAAATCTTTTTAAGCGATTTTCGGTCAAAAGTTTGTTTCTCAAAGGGGTCAAAGTTGAATGATTCACCCTTTGAAAACTCTACCAAACTCCTCCACCAATGTGGAGTCTAAACACTTGAAACTTTAAATGTAGATTACTTGGACATAGTCAAAATTTTAATTTGATTTGAGCCCAAAACAATGAATGTTAAGGGGTTAAAATTAGGGTCAAATTTTAAGAATTTGACCTCAGCGGCCTCTACCAAATTACTCAGCCAATTTTTGGTCTAAACATTTGAAATTTTACCTAAAGTGTATTAAGGCATAGGACAAGTTTAAGGCCGAAATTTTGGCTGCCAAGCGGTCAAAGTTCAAAAGATTTTACTTTTGCGGTCTCTAGCAAATTATTCAGCCAATTTTGGGTGTAAACATTTGAAATTTTACATAAAGGATATTCAGACATGCAGTTTAGGGGCGAAAAATTGGCTCCCATGAGGTCAAAGTTGAAAGAGTTGACCTTTGCAGACTCTACCAAACTCCTCTGCGAGTGTCTAAATCTGTAAATTTTAGATTTAGGTTACCTTTTTTTCCTTTTTTTTTTTTTACAGAGTGGTCACCGCTTATCAAGGCCCGGAAGCCACTCAGGGATAAGGGTTATTGCAAGTACATTGAGTCAAATTTTTTAATATATATATATATATATATATATATATATATATACATATGCACATAAAGTTATGAACAGTATTAAGGGCCTGAGCAAAGCCGTGCTAAACTGCTAGTATCTATCTATATATATACATATATATATAAAGTTTGCTTGTTTGGGCGTTTAAACCGTCCGTTCGGATCCTGACTTCCGGTTTCAAAAAAAAATCATCAGTTTACCTATTTCATGGTCGCCTTGTATTAAGTCCGATATTACTGCTGTTATTCAAAGCATACGCAAAATCAACAATATTTTTTCGTTTTAACTTATTTTAACCTGTTTTCCTTACAAATAAATGTAATTTAACTCCGTTGATTTAAAAAAAAAAAAAGAATGATTTAAATATAAATATACAGTATATAACTATAATCATATTTATAACCATATTTCATGCTTTTAGTAGTGCTCCTGTGGATTCTGACGATAGTTTTCTCCAGGCCTTACTTAAACATATTTTCTCTTCCAGGAGGTGGGAGAGGTAGAAACTTGATTTTAGTAGTGCTTTTAGTAGGGCCTCCTTAATTTTAATTAGTGCTTGCAATAGTGCTCTGGAGGCTTCCTGGGTTTTATTTTTTTTTTTTTTTTTACTTATCACTTCAAAAAATGTTTTCTCAAAATAATAAAAGACAATATAATCCAAAAAGACTTTTTATTTTGAACATTTTTCATTTTACCCTTTAATTACCAACGGGTAGACTAGTACATATATATATATATATATATATATATATATATATATATATATATATATATATATATATAAATATATATGTGTGTGTGTGTGTGTGTGTGTGTGTGTTTAAATATACGCATATATATGTATATACATATACATTTATGCATGTATGTGTATATATGTACTTGTATATCTATATGTGCACATATATTTGTTTGTGTATTTTTTTTTCAAATATATATTAGCAATTTTCATATTTACAGACACTAGTGTTACATGCTTATGCAATCATCAGTGTAGGAAATAATAATTACTACTTGCGGAAGATTCAAACCAGTCAAAAACATACCCTTGGCTTCATAGGCTAGGATCATTGCTCTAGTAATTAACTCAAGAAGTCAAGAGAATTAAGCACCTATTAATGCTATGTCGTCAGGCATTCACAGTAAACAGTCAGAGAGTATTTAACGACAGGAAGTCGGAATATAGCATTCATGCATAAGTGGACCGCTTTTTCTTAATTCTCTAAAGAGGGTTCAACATACATACATACATACATATATATATATATATATATATATATATATATATATATATATATATAATTATATATATATACACGTGGGCAAAAAAAAAATGGGCCAAACAAATTTTATACATTTTATTGCACTAAAAGCTATATTGAACAAAGAACAATTGAACAAGGAAACTTAAACGAGACTAATAACACAGAACAAGACATTTACTTTAATAAATGCTTAGGATGGAATCGGATTCCCTTTTGATTTCTTTAAAAGATGAATCCTTTTAGACATGCTCTCAACCAAAGTGGAACACTGTGAGGAGATGCTGTTCCCTTCGCTTTGTACAACTTCCCACAGTTTGTCATTGTTCCAAAAAGTTCTTCCAGCCAATGCACAAGATATTATGGACCAAATATTCTCGATTGGGTTCAAATCGAGGCTTTGACCTAGCCAAAATATCACATCAATTGAATTATCAGAAAACCATTTTTTGTGACTTTAGCGGTGTGTGCATGCGCATTATCGTGTTGAAAAATAATGTTCTGGAATATTCCTAGCTTCTAAATACTTAGTAACAGTCCTGTTTATAATATTCGAATGTATTCCGTTGCATTGATTGACTTTTCACATCTAATAAGTTCCCCAACTCCTGCTGCAGTAAAAGTTCCCCATATCATTATCCCTCCATTCCCGTGTTTAACTATCGTTTTTATGCAACTTGGCAAAAATCTTTCTCCAGTTCTTCGATTGTACCGTTCGGGAGCATCGGGAGCATCACTAACAGGTCAAAATCTTGATTCATCTGACCAGAAAACATTCCTGAACCAGTCTGTATCTTCCTTACCATAACATGAGAAAAATTTCTTTCCATCATTGATGTTCTTCTTACATAAAAATGGCTTCTTTGCACACCTTTTAAAGGAAAATCCCATTTCTTTCATTCGTCTAGATATTGTATATCTAGAAAAAGAATGTTCAGTCCCTGTTTTGAATTCTTTGCTATAGTCAACATAAGTTTTCTTTCGATTCTTCAAAATAGTTAATTTAAGCCTGTGGTTGTCCTTCAAAATGGATGCTCTAGGGCGACCAGATCCAGTTTTCCCTTTTATCAAGCGTTCGACTTAAAACCTTTGACCAATTCGCTTCACTGCAGAAAAAGATGTTTTCACATTTTCTTTTCTTAAAATACCAAAAATCTGCTTTAAGTCATTTTGGACTGCCTTAATCCTGCAATTCGGTTTTTTATATCTTCGCCAAGATGCAGTCTTACCATTTTTATATATTTGTTTTACCTTTACTTTCTGCGTTCGTGTTGTTATTGATACAGACACAACACCTTCAAAACAGTTAATTTAAGTCTGTTGTCGTCCTTCAAAGTAGACGCTCTAGGGCGACCAGATCCAGATTTCCCTTTTTATAAGCGTTCGAATTCGAACCTTTAACCAATTCGCTTCACTGCAGAAAGAGATATTTTCACATTTTCTTTTCTTAAAATACCAAAAATCTGTTTTAAGTCATTTTGGACTGCCTTAATCCTGCAATTCGGTTTGTTTATATCCTCGCCAAGATGCAGTCTTACCATTTTTAGGATTAATTTTTCCACTTATTATTATATTTTATAATATAATAATGATCTGCAAAATAGAAATTTTCAGTTAAAATTAACAAAATTTCATGGAATAATATTGAAAAATCGATTTCTTCCGTCTTTCACTCTTGGCCCATTTTTTTTTTTTTTTCATGAGTATATATATATATATATATATATATATATATATATATATATATATATATATATATATATATAGAGAGAGAGAGAGAGAGAGAGAGAGAGAGAGAGAGAGAAAGAGATATTATTAATACCAATTCATTTACAGATAGCTGCAACTCATCATTGTGTTTATTAATTATCTTAGAAGTATTACCAGAATTATTATTTAATACCTACAGACACTAGTGTTTCATCCTTTCGGGAATTATCAGTCTAGGATGTTGCGATTACAACCTGTTGGGAGATTCGAACCCGGACACGAAGACATCTCTGACTCCATTACAAGGAACAAATCGCATTATTATTATTTTTTCCTCTCATTGTGGGATTGGAAATTTTAGTTTTACTACTTGTTTGAAAGCAATAAATATTTATCATTTTATTAATAGAAAATAAAGTTTCAAACATAAATAGACAAAAAAAATAAGAACATCGTTTTTTGCATCAGAAAATAGGCACGTTTTTTTTTATACTGATAGTGATTCTGATCTCCTCAAAAGTTCTGTTTGTTTTCAAGTCACAGTTCCAACTCATATATATATATATATATATATATATATATATATATATATATATATATATATATATATATATATATATATATATATATATATATATATATCATATTAAATGTAAATTTGTTTTGTCAACCTTTGTTTTCTATGGGTTTTTTTATATACTTAAATAATACAAACAACATGCTAAAATGTTAATCTGTTGTAATTTTTAATTAGCCATAATACACACACACACACACACACACACACACACACACACACATATATATATATATATATATATATATATATATATATATATATATATATATCAGAGGAAACATGATTTAATTTAAATCAAAAAGATCAAAGAAACAAAAAAACGGGCAGGTGGAATTGTTAAAATTTCCTTAAGGCCTTATCGTCTGACCCTCTAAGAGGAAACGTCAGAATGATAAATAAAAAACGTCAAAATGATAAAAAAAAATATGATAAATAAAAAACGTCAGAATGATAAATAAAAATCCTCTTAGAGGGTCAGACGATAAGGCCTTAAGAAAATTTTAACAATTCCACCTGCCCGTTTTTTTGTTTCTTTGATCTTTTTGATTTAAATTAAATTATGTTTCCTCTGAAATTTCTCCTTCCATTTTGCTGTACCAAGAATTTACTTATATATATATATATATATATATATATATAAAATAGTTTTATTATTTCATATTCCTGCTCGAAACAGGGTCGAACGCACACGTCAAAAATGTACAGCTCGTACTTTTAAATTTCTTCTCCAGGACTTTCTTCCTCTACAACAGCAAAATGAAGAAAAAAAAATACGGACTGACTAACTATCCTGATGAAGCTATTTTTAGCGAAATATTGGAATTACAACACCAACAAAAGGACATAAAAATGATTTTATCATTTTCCTGACACCTAAAGTTTTCAAAATATTCAAATTTATATATATATGTGTGTGTGTGTGTGTGTGTGTGCGTGTGTGTGCGTGTGTGTGTGTGTGCATATGTATGTGTGTGCATATATATATATATGTGTGTATAAAGGATTCTTTTTTATTTTTTATTTTCCTTCTTTTACTTTTCCTTATTGTTCTGACGCTGTTTTATAATGTCATTGTTCTGAGGGAGATTTGTTGACTTCTTTCATTTCATAATTAAGGACGCTAATAAAGCTGTAAGTTTTCACGAGCGGTTTACAAAAACATACTTTTACGTTCTTCATTCTTTTTTTTTTTTTTTTACATACGCATCACCACTTATCAAGGCCCAGAGACCATTTGAGGATAAGGGTTAAGAGTGTCAATTGGACAATATACTAATCGTTAGTAATGGAAATTCGGTAAATTTGTTAATTCAAGTGGAACGGCTCATCAAGAACTTGTTTACGTTGAACTTGAAGACGATGAGATTGTAGTCAGCTGGAAAGCAGGAAAACGGAAGACAGTTCCACAGGCGTGCAGTTCTAAGAAAGAAACTTTGTTCATGGAATGTACATTTAGGTTTAAGCACAGATAAAGAGTAGGGGGAATTATTGATAGTGTTTTCAGCTAGACGAGTGTTTCTTGTGAAAGTTTGGCAAGGGGGGACCATAAATTGAAGCTCAGTCGAGCACTTGCCATGAAAATAACGGTAAAGCAGAGACAAACTCGCAACATCTCTTCTGTGAGAAAGAGGTTGCAGGGAAGAGAAAAGGACATCTCCTATGAGGCTACGAAGTCTATTTTGAACTCTATCAAGGCAGGACAAGTCCTTTCTAGCAGCTCCTATCCAGATGTGGCAACAGTACTCAATCCTTGGATGTACCTGGCTCTTATATAGATAGAGAATTGCATCAGCAGTGAGATACCTACTGGATCGATAGAAGGATCCTACCATTTTTCCAGCGGCCTTGGCAACAGATTTGATGTACGTGTTCCATGTAAGATCAGGAGTAAAGGTCAAGCCCAGAAGCTTGTCAAAACATGAAGCCTCCCCAAGATGAGAGCCATTCATTTCAATTGATGCCAGATGGGGATCAGAACGTTGATGATGTAAAGATAAAAGCTTGGTTTTAGATGCATTAAAAGTAACAAGCCACTCCTTTCCCCATTGTACCACGTGCTCAAGATCAGAGGAGAGAGAATTGGAGAGAACTTAGTTATTTATGGTCTTAGATGTGTTACTATAGATGGTAGTGTCATCAGCATAAATGTCTACGAATGATGTAAGGATGTGATTTGGAAGATCATTGATGTAGATCAGGAAGAGAGTTGGGCCCAGGATGGACACCTGAGGGACACCAGCATTAATACTGTGAGCTTCTGATTTTTGTCCATCAATTACTACTCTTATGAACCTATCAGAGAGAAATGATTTAATAATTGAGAAGACATTTCCAGCAATACCATAGCTAGAGATGTTGTGAAGTAAACTTTTATGCCACACCCTATCAAAGGCCTTTGATATGTCAAGAGCAATTGCCCTAGAAAGGTTGTCTCTGTCGAGAGATCCACTAATCCTATGAGATATAACTGTAAGCACATCTGCTGTAAATCTAGCAGAATGGAAACCATATTGTGTGTCACTAAGAAGGTTATTTTTACTGAGATAGTTGATTACTTCTCTAGTTAACACAGATTCCAACAACTTACTCACGATGCATAGGAGACTTATTGGCCTGTACTGTGAGGGAGATGAGCGATCACCTGAATTCTTAAATACAGGGCATACTGATGAGATTTTTCAGGGTGATGGGAAGCAATTCATGTTAAGACAACGTTTAAACAGTTTTGTAATTATATGCGCTAGTTCTGGTTGAAGTTTTTTGAGTACTATAATTGGAATACCGTCTGATCGGTTGCTTTACTGGAATCAAAGTTTTTGATTAGCTTGGCAACATCACGTACAGATATTTGTATATCACATAGCATGTTTTCTGACACAGGAGGAAATATTGGGGGTTGGTGGCCTTGGTCGCAAAGATTAGAATTAGCTGCAAAGTTCTTGACAAATAGTTTGTCTTTGTCTGATGCTGACGAGATTACCTCAGGTCCATTGATAATAGTTGGGATGGAGCACACGCTTCTGTTCAGGATTCTGTTTGGCATTTGCCAAAACTGGTGGGAACCAAGCCGCTGCTCAGCTACTTTGAACTTGACGGACTGAACATACAACTCTCTTGTGTTCTTTATTACTTTCTTACAATGGTTGCTGGCAGTCCTGAAAACGGCTTCAGTCTCAATACATTTATTATGTTGGAAGCAATGGAAAAAGTGATTTCTGTGTGTAATGGCAGCAGTACATTCTGGAGAGAACTACGGCTAGCTGTTAGGTTTTTGCTGGAACTTTTTCGAGGGTATGAGACGGTCTATACCTACAATTAACCATTCCATCAGGTCTGATACTATAGAGGACGTATCCTTTTTAAACATGGAACGCAGAGGTAGATCTGATATAAATGTACAAAAGCTATCCCAGTCAGTCTTAGTGTATCGATATACTGTACGATGGAGAGGTACGTCTGAGGACTTATTATATTTCATTTTTATCCTTATTGATACAACTGAGTGGTCGGGAGATCCAAGTGGAGACAGAATGGAAACTGAACATAGTCTAGGGCAAGTTGTGAGAAAAAGGTCTAGGAGACTCACATACTGGCCATCGGTGTTGGGCACACGGGTGTGTTTCTGAACAATCTGAGTGAGGTCATAAGCAATGGAGAAATCATGACAGAACCTCCCCTCATCATCGGCCTTGTTTGAGTGGGTTAACCATTCCACATTGTGAACATTGAAGTCTCCACAGACGTGAATGTTAGCTAAAGGATAAGCAGATAGGTTGTGGTAAATTTTCTCAGATATGCTTTTAAAGATAGTAACTCCGCTGTGGTGGGGGCGATAGAGAGTAAATATAAACGCAGTAGAGTGAACAAGTGTAACCTGGAAGCACATATAGGGTAATTTAGGATCTTCTCTGGAGATGTCCCTACCACATGGAAAGCCATCTTTAATATAGTCACATATTGGGAGTCAGATTTGGAAGTTAATTTAGAGTATCCTTTAATTACGAACTCAAATAGTCTGTCCAATACCAGTTTTGCTTAGGAATAATAGGTTTGGTTTAGTCTCCTACAATTGGGTTTCAACCGCTGGAAGGTTAGAACGTAGATCCCTGATGTTGGAGAAGGAGACATGGTAGTGACGTTGGAAGTTGGAGATCCGGATTTAATCGTGTATTTTTCCTTGACACTTGTCATGATGGAGTTTGGGGTATTCAATTATAGAACTTGTATAGTTTTTAATGGGTGCTTCTGTGGTTTAAATAACCGTTTTTCTGTAAGTAAAGCGGCAACATTAACCAAGCAGATACAACACCATCACGCCGCCCCTCCACCTCGTCTCCCACCAACGTAAACAGAATTTTTGTGAAATATTTATCGGTTCTTTCGTTCGGTTAATGTTGCACGTTACTTACGGAAAAATGGTTAATTAAATTGCGGAAGCACCTGTTAAAAACTATACAAGTTCTATAAATGAATACCTGCTAAAAAAAAAAGAGGATGAAAAACATAAAAGTATGTTTTTGTAAACCGCTTGTGAAAACTTACTTACAGGGAGTTGTCTCCCTTAGAACAATGATAAATTGTAAAACAGCAACATTGTTCCGATGGTATGATAAATTATATACAATTTTATTCCTCACCTTTTCATTTAATATATTTCTTTGCTCCTCTTTATAGTGTTGAGCTTCTTTTTTTTTTTTTTTTTACATATTCACCCCAAACAAGGCACATCGCCACTTTGGTATTGGGGCTACTATCAGAGGCAACAGCTACTGGGGTACTATGTAAGAAGTTGGGCAGCAAGATGTCGGTTCACACTACACTTGAACTTTTGCATGTCAGTACAGTTGGGGAAGCAGGGACCCGGAAGGGAATTCCAAAGTCTAGTGGTTCTGGGGAAGAAACTACTGGAGTAGAAAGCTCTTTTACATCTAGGGATCTCTACTGTGTGGGGATGGGATTTTTTGCCTGTCGGGTTTGTCGAGGGTGTTTACATCATGGGGGCACAAGTGCTTGCAGTTCGTCAGAGCATTCACCATTAAAGTACTTGTAGAATAGGCGGAGGGATGCAACATTTCGTCGATGGGACAGAGGCTGAATCTTAGATGACAGTTCAGGATCTATCAGTTTGGCGACTCTCTTTTGAACCTTGTCTAGGAGCGAGAGACTAGTAGCAGATGCACCAGCCCAAATATAACAAAAATACTCCATACATGGGCGAATGGTGGCCTTGTACAGGTAAAGGATACTTTCGGGTGTTAGTAGTTTTCTAGCATGGTAGAGAGAGCCGACCTTCTTCGCAACGGCCCTGGCAATATTTTCAATATAATTGTTCCAACTCATGTTTCCTGTGAACGTTAGGCCAAGCAGTTTGAAAGATGTACTTTCAGATAAAGAGTCATTAGCCATTGCTATTGGTGGTAGAGAAAGTTTCTTGTAATTATTGAAGGAAACAAGTTTAGTCTCGGCAGCATTGAAAGTGACCATCCATTTTTGTCCCATTCCACTACAGATTGGAGGGCATCCTCTAGTGTTTCTGCCATATCTTTAACTATGTGTCCATTTGTTTTCCTGTCGTGCCTGTTATAGAGCTTTTCTTATCTTGATAAGTTTTGCTTTGTTAAAGATATATATATATTGTTTATAGTTTGTTTAAAATATACATTTTTGGAAGTTATTTATGGGTGCCGCTCCTGTGAGTCGATGGGTAGAACTGCCGATTGTCAACGAGATGGTTCTAAGTTCAATCCTCGGCTTGAGAAATGTGCTAGTCTAGCCGCACTGATGAATTGTGATACAACGAAACAGTACTGTATGTGGATTACTAGGTTAAAGGTGTTCAAGTGATAACTAATGGATTTAACGAGGTCATTAAGAGTACTCAATAAAAGAGGAGCAGGGTATATTTTTTTAATATAAACAAATTTACATGGTCAAGACACTGGACATGCTAATGTTTCAGACAAGTGGTCTGTTAAAACCAGAATTTCTCATCAGGCGACTTAATAAATAGTTGCTTTCCACAGAAAAAACAGTCCTCAAATATATATATATATATATATATATATATATATATATATAGAGAGAGAGAGAGAGAGAGAGAGAGAGAGAGACTTATATGTAATATACTGAGTTCGTGTAATTCAGTAAATTTTCATATACCAATAGGTTTTAAGCCAAAAAAAGGTTGACTTAAGGATTAAGCTACAAAATTATCACATTTCATAATTGAGCATTAATATACTGTGTGTGCAAAATCAGGACTTCAAGACATTGTGTTGATGGCAACGAAAAGTGTATTCCATTTTATGTTACAATTGTTTCAATGTCCATTTCGACAATTTCAAGCATTATATCGTTTGAAAATTTTCAAAAACTAGCATTTCTTCAGACTTTATGAATAAACACACTTTTGGCAATGTAGCATTTTTTTTAATAGAAAGAAAAAAGAGGGGGGGTCCCTAATGGGAAAAACATGCGAGAAACATTTACCTTGGTTGTGGTTACGGGAAAGCCCATTATATATATATATATATATATATATATATATATATATATATATATATATATATATATATATATATATCTATATATATATAAGCCTGACCAATTCTCACGAGAATGAATATATATATATATATATGTATATATATATATATCTATATATATATAAGCCTGACCAATTCTCACGAGAATGAATATATATATATATATATATATATATATATGTATATATATATATCTATATATATATAAAGCCTGACCAATTCTCATGAAAATGAATATATATATATATATATATATATATATATATATATATATATATATATATATATATATCTTATGAGAATGTGAATATAACTTATAATCTTGAAGATGACATGATACTAACGGTTATTTAGTATGAGACATCAAGTGCTATAAATATTAATGAAATTAAAATGAGTAGCGATTCTAATAACAGTCAAGCTAGCGTGACATCATCTCCAACTGAGTGATACACTAATAATAGTCATTTGGTAGACAGTATCCGATGTACTTTTCATACTTTTTATGCAGTTTTTGTGCATTTATTTAAATTTTACTGCAGCGTGAAGTAAAATGCAACAGAAATTATTTCACATGAGATTTAGTCGGAATATGTCTGGGTCAAGGGTTGGCGTGGGTGGGTATAGCTGTTATTTCATGCCAGTTGGTGAAACATCTCCAACAGTCATTTCACTGGAGTTTAGGCACGGCCTTTACGGGGGTCATGGTTTAGGCTATTGCTGGATCCTTCACTGGTATTTTTACCCAAATCTCCAAGCAATTGAAGCAGTGAGAAGACCAACCCTACACAATGACAAGCATTGTGTAAGGGTAGATATTGACCACTTCAGCAAGATGTGACATAAGGTCGGAAAATGAGGATGTCAATCCAAGCATCCCTAAAGGAGGGGCACTCTGATCTATCAACAATTGTTTGAGCATCCTCGTCGGCATTCCCCGGTAGGGATGCCTCAGGGTACAAGCAATAAACTTGCTCCATCTGGAAGCTGGGCGGCAAGGCCTGAGAGAGTGAAACTCCTAATACCCAGGCGGCATGCCTCAGTCCGACAGATACTAGACCAATTCCTGGCCCTTCACCTCTCGAGTTGATTGTCATGGATAAATTATTGCCTAATACTTTCTACTCAGATCTCCAAGCAACCGAAGCAGTGAAAAGATCAAAGTTACACAATGACAAGCACTGTGTAAGGGTATGTTTCCATAAATTTGGGTGATTTTATTTATAACCATGTGTGATAAGTACGAATCAATCACATGAAAGAACAGCTTTATAAAATGATGAAATCTTGTTGAATTCTCTTGTGTTATTTTTCTGTGTCAAAACAAGAAGACCACTACGTTTCTGCTGATCATGACTGGATTAATTCTTTACTTGGGAAAGCTTCTCTAATTGGATTTATGCTGCAATTCTTTTTTTGCTTGGAAGTACATTTTTCTGTTTCAAGAATGACTTTGAAATCTACCAAGAAGGTTTTCACTTTAGCGCAAAATCATGGTCTCCACAGGATCAGGCAAAAAATGTACTGACGTCACTTTCGTCTCACTAGAAGAAAGGCAGCATTCCTTGTCCATGTTTCTGCTCCGTGGAACAGCCTTTCACTATCTTTGTCACATTTGAGAACTGTGATATAATTTTAAATCTAACATTTGCGGGCAATATGAACTGGAATAAATATATTGAGAACATTGCAAAAGCTGCTGCAAAGAAGGTGGGTTCCCTTTATCGAGCTAGAAGACTACTCATACCTGAGAGTATCCTGTACCTCTACAAGGCCACCACTCACCCATGCATGGAGTATTGTTGCCACATCTGGGCTGGTGTATCTACCACTAGCCTCCCCCTCTTGGATAGGGTTCAGAAAAGTTTCCAATCTAACAGGTCCCACTTTGTCAACTAAGCTCTAACCCCTGTCCCATCGCCACAATGTTGCATGTCTGTGCCTGTTTTACAAATATTTTATGGAATGTGTTCTGATGAACTCGTTGCACTTGTGCCCCCTCATTCCCTGATAGGGGTGCCTCAGAATACAAGCATACATAGCTCTGACAAACCCGCTTAGCAATAAAATCTCACCGCTTCGCTGTTGAGGTCCTTAAATGCCACAAAGCTTTCTATTCTAATAGTTTCTTCCCTCGAACAGCTAGAATTCCCTTCCTGCTATCTGCTTCCCTAGCTGTACTGATATGCAGAAGTTTAAATGTAATGTAAACCAACATCTTGTTAATCTTTCCTAGGCATGGTCATTAATAGTAGCCCCTTACGTCCAAGTGGCGTTATGCCTTGTTAGGGTTGAATGTGAGTAAAAAGAACCCTTCTTTATTGAAGCTCTAGGTATACACTGTTCTTATTCCAATTTTTAGGCCTTGTGCCATTTTTTTCAGTTTATTTGTTAAATTACGTGCCTTGAAGCATTCTTTTAAAAGGGACAACTAAAGAATATTTGAAAATTGTTTTCCCTTGACTATAAGTAGATATGCAGGGCGTTTATTTGATGCTGAAACGAGATTATGAATTTATTTCCATGGAAACATAAAAATGTACAAAGCTATTTTTTTTTTTAAATTCCTGTTTTATTAAAATTCCTTCTTTCTTTCTTCTTTTGCAGGTGAGTTGCAATTCTTTACTTTCAACGAATGATTTTTTTTTTCTCCAACAAAATCCTTTGTTTCGACTCCAGATGCAAGGTTGGTGAAATCCGTTTCTTATTCAAAACGATTCATTACCAAAGATATACGGCTTATTCAGCACTAATTGCTGCTTTACTGGTGTGGAGTCGGAATCTCAAATTGGAGAGTCAGTGGATTTGGAAATCAGGAATCACTGTTTGGTTTATGAAAATCGCCTCTGGAGTTCAGAGTTGGACTTTTTAGAAGAGTTCTTGCCGTGGAGAGTCAGAGTAAGGAATCAGAATTTTTTTCCGGAGGTCAAAGTGAAAGTCGGAGTCAGCTTTTTTCAACTGACTTCTTGCATTTGAGGTGGTTGGAGGAGGGGATCAAAGTCAGGAATCAGGAATGTTTTCAGGAGTTCAAACCAGTCAGATATTTTTCAGCTCATTTTTTGCTTTTAAGGTGAGTCAAAAGTAGAGTCAGGAATCAGGATTTTGTTTTTAAGAGTTGGAGTCATGTTAGTAGGCATATTTAACATAGCTTGGGAATGAATGCGGCCACCTGTTTACTCGTGTAACTCGTTATGAACCTCATTTTTATTCTTTTTTTTATTTCTATAGTTTTAACTTTTACAAAAGAAAAACTGAGCTAGAACAATTTTGTTTCTTTTGTTTTGTTTTGTTTTTTGTTTTGTTTTGTTTTTTTGGCTTTGATATAATTCAAAATCAACTTTACAATTTGTAGTGGTGTGTGTGGAGAGGGGGGGCGATCTCTTCTTTTCTCTACAGCATCTTTTCCCCCAGAAGAAGTGTTGCTAATCTATCTTTACCCTATTATTAGTTCCATTGAACTTTGTGAAGATATAGGGTACTCTCTGGTATAACTTTGTGAAGATATAGGGTACTCTCTGGTATGACTTTGTGAAGATATAAGGTACTCTCTGGTATGACTTTGTGAAGATATAGGGTACTCTCTGGTATAACTTTGTGAAGATATAGGGTACTCTCAGGTATGACTTTGTGAAGATATAGGGTACTCTTTGGTATGAGCAATTTTCTAACACGGTGGACTAGAATACCCGTCCCAGGACTGGTAAAATTTATTCTTCTAACTGAACAGTTTAACACTTATGGGAATTAAAACCAAGACATAGTGATACGTAATTTGTATGTCTAGAATCTTTATTTCAATTATTTTGATGTCAGAAAATATCAAAAAGTGGAATGTACATGCTTTCAGGGGTTTTACTAAAAAATTAAAATTCAGTTGAATTTTGTTTAAATGGTGTCTAACGTATATGGATCAAATTTAATGCTAATCTGAAATATGTGAATTTTCAGATTAGGAGGTTTTCCATATATTATGTTCCTTAAAACATATTAAAAAATATTCCAAAGAAACTGAAATTTAGGGAATACTAGCAGGGCAATCCGACGTTGCCCGAGATTGAATGATGATCAACGAATGTTTCACACTCTCCTATTTTTAATGTCATTGAAATCGGGGAAATCATCCATTTTTCAATCAAATCGATTGATTAAATGCTCTAGTTGGGGACCCATCGCAGTGCAGTAGAGGAAGCTTCACAGGCCTCACAGCAGAGACTTAGTCCACAATACATTGTAGTCTACATTGCACTGTAGAGAACCTTTTCTTTATTTCATAAAGTTATTTTTCATTTATAATGGCTTGAATTTAAGTTTAAAATGCAAAAATCAAGTATCATGCTTCAACTGTGCTGTAAATAGAAACATTCATTTCAAACGCACCCCTATTATGTCAAAAACCTACTGTTGATTTTATATGCCAGGCCTTTCGGCTTGTGTGGTAATAAGACTTCTCAAATGCACTTGTGATGTTAGGCTGTGTAAGGTGTTAACTTTGGTCAAAATTCGCCTGTTCCTTCTTTCATCAGATTATTTTGATTATCAGTTATTGATACTTATCAACATTCCGATACAAAACCTATCTAAAAACACTGTCAGGCACATAAAGTACCTTTTTGTGAAATTTCATAAAAATCGGACCTGCCATTTTTGCGTCGATAGGAAACGAACTCACACGCGCGTGCGCGCGCACACACACACACACACACACAGAATTCCTTTTATATAATAGTATAGCTTTATTAATTGATGTCTAATACGTACTGTTAGCATTTCACAAAAATTGAAGATATGTGAATTGTCATGAAGGGCTTCCACACTTTTATACTGTCAATTTAAAGACTTTGAAATTACTTTAGATTTCTTTCTCTCAAAAAACGTGTGTACCGTTGCTGCCCATATGAAAGTTGTAAGGAAGTGTTCACTTCATCACGACCTGTGTTTTCTTTTTGCCGGGTTATTCTTTCAGAAGGAAAGGTTAAGGAATTCTCGTCCACAGTGGGCAATGAAGCATGCATCCACTCTCCTGGTCGGCAGGACTCAAAGAGGAAGATTTTCACGTTAGGTTCAATGATGTTATTCCAAAGGAGCTAGCCTTGCTTTTTGTGCAAAAATTAAAGGTAGTTTCGTACGAATATCAAAATGTACGAAACTAAGTTCAATAAAGGTACAAAATACAATATAACTCATGAACCAGAATAAAAACAGAATACAATTATAAACATGGGGATACATAATTGTTGGTACAAAAAAAATCCAACAATCCAAACATACACACATACCTAACTTTATATAAATGCTAGAAGAATAACGTCCAAAAAAAATAATTCCATGTATCGCAAAGTTTCACACCACTTTTATGCCTCATTACGAAAATTAAAATAAAGATATTATGATACAAAACCTCATGTTTAGAATACTTGTTCCTATTTTTATCAAATTCTATTAAATGATTCTAATTTTTTTTAAATATCTGAAATTTGATATTTAAGCTTCAGGGCTCTTGAGAAGAAATTGAAATTCAGGGAATTTTGCTTAATTGGTATCTAATGACTGTGGGTCATCTCTCTTCCTTCATTTTTTTTTCTTTTCAAATAGAGACAGTCAGTATCATCCTTTGGGTGTAGTGCATTGTGCATAGTCATTAGTTTCCTGATCTTTTGGTCGAGATGCCTCAGTTCTTCTTTGGTTCAACCTATAAATGGTCCAGTGTATCTTACTAGTAACTTTATACCATACCTTTACTTAGGTTTCTAATATATTGTTTAGTTTCAAGGAGTTTTCTTGTTCTTCTGAGGTATTCCTTTCTAATTTTCTCCTTCATTTCTGTTGCTTTGATGGTGTCTACTTGCAGAACTCCCAAATATTTGTAACTGTCATGTTCACCTAATGCTCTCATCTTCTTTTGGTTGGATAGTATCATACCTTGCATTGCTTCCAGTTTTTCCCTTCTTATGGCCAGCAGTGCTCACTTTTTCATGCCGAATTCCATCCAGATATCCTGATTGAAGATTATGGTTGTGTTTATTAGCATCTCTAATTCTTTCTTGATTTTTGCAAACAGCTTCAGGTAATCCATGTACATTAGGTGGTTTATTCTTTCATCTGTATTAATGAACTTGTATCTATTTTAGCATTTTCTTAGTATATTGTTATGGGGCATCATGGCTATGATGAACAGTAGTGATGATAGGAAATCACCTTGAAAGATGCTTTTTTGTATTTTAATATCAGTTATGTATTGTCCATCAGCTGTCAATTCAAGTCTCCATGTTTTTATTGTATTTTCTATTAAATTGATCACCTTGCTTGATATTTTGTACATTCTCATACATTCTATTTGGTATTTTGTACATTCTCATGCATTCTATTTGGTATTTTGTACATTCTCAGGCATTCTATTTCGTATTTTGTACATTCTCAGGCATTCTATTTCGTATTTTGTACATTCTCAGGCATTCTATTTCGTATTTTGTACATTCTCATGCATTCTATTTGGTATTTTTTACATTCTCATGCATTCTATTTGGTATTTTGTACATTCTCATGCATTCTATTTGGTATTTTGTACATTCTCATGCATTCTATTTGGTATTTTGTACATTCTCATGCATTCTATTTGGTATTTTGTACATTCTCAGGCATTCTATTTGGTATTTTGTACATTCTCATGCATTCTATTTGGTATTTTGTAAATTCTCATGCATTCTATTTGGTATTTTGTACATTCTCAGGCATTCTATTTGGTATTTTGTACATTCTCAGGCATTCTATTTGGTATTTTGTACATTCTCATGCATTCTATTTGGTATTTTGTACATTCTCATGCATTCTATTTCGTATTTTGTACATTCTCATGCATTCTATTTCGTATTTTGTACATTCTCAGGCATTCTATTTGGTATTTTGTACATTCTCAGGCCTTCTATTTGGTATTTTGTACATTCTCATGCATTCTATTTGGTATTTTGTACATTCTCATGCATTCTATTTGGTATTTTGTACATTCTCATGCATTCTATTTGGTATTTTGTACATTCTCATGCATTCTATTTGGTATTTTGTACATTCTCATGCATTCTATTTGGTATTTTGTACATTCTCATGCATTCTATTTGGTATTTTGTACATTCTCATGCATTCTATTTGGTATTTTGTACATTCTCATGCATTCTATTTGGTATTTTGTACATTCTCAGGCATTCTATTTGGTATTTTGTACATTCTCAGGCATTCTATTTGGTGTTTTGTACATTCTCATGCATTCTATTTGGTATTTTGTACATTCTCAGGCATTCTATTTGGTGTTTTGTACATTCTCAGGCATTCTATTATCCATGCTTGCAGGATCCTGTCATATGCTTTCTTGTAGTCAATCCATGCCATGGCTAAGTTTTTTTTTTCTACGTTTTACCTTCTTCAGGATCATTTGGTCTCTGTATAATAGGTCATGTGTTCCTCATTTTACTTTTTGGCATCCTTTCTGTTCCTCGGGATATAGTCAGCAATTAAGAAGGGAATGATAAATTTGTTTCCTCAGTTGTTCTGTTAGTAATTTCCACATTGTAAGTAAGCATGTAATTGGCCTGTAGTTGCTGGGGGATGGTTCCTTTTCTGAGTCATTGCACCAAATTAGTTTTCACTTTGGTCATCCATTCTGGCACGTGTGGCATTATCACAACAGCAACTTACCACTGATTTCTCACTGGTAACGACCATTAGTAGTACCCGGGGTTTGGGCAGCAAAAAACCTCCTCAAGGTCCAAGTGTTTTACACACTCTTCCAATGGAAGTCTGGTTAGTACTCTCCCTCCTCAACCTTTCCACCCTTCTTGACTCTTCGACGATCATTTGGTGTGGGGCCAGCCAAGCAATCACTAGTTTTATTATTATTATTATTATTATTATTATTAGTAGTAGTAGTAGTAGTAGTAGTAGTAGTAGTAGTAGTAGTAGTAGTTACTTACTAGGAATTCTCATACAAGTCATTACTATTACTGGAAAAAAAAAACGGGTAGTGTTCTCTGGAGTCCGAGTGACAAGTTATCCCTGAATTCCAGTATTTTGTTGCTTCCATCCAACACCATTTTAATTCATTTAGCATTCCATTCTCATACCAGTCGTTTACCATCGTGTTCTTTCTGATAACAGTCAGATTTCTCTGGAATGTTTTTTATGTACTAATGTGTCACCGCTTATTAAGAGTCAAAGGCCTCTCGAGGATGAGCATTAATGAGTTTATCATAGTGAGGTAAACTCCTTGGGGGATTGGTGTCAATGGCTAAAACTAGGCAGAATTTGATTATTAAAAAGAATGACTTTGCAATAATTTGTTAACTTTGAACTTGAAAACGATCATGTTATAGTCAGCTGGGAAACAGCTCTGAGGTGTTGTGTTCCACAGACAGGTAGTTACTCGTGGAAGTTAGGGTTAGTTATAAGTACACACAAGAAGAAAGGAAAAGTATTTACAGTGGTTGTAACTAGACAAGTTCTTGTGAATGTGTTACAGATAGATTGGAGATCAGTCGAGTACCTACCATGAAAATAACGCTAGAGCAGAGAAAGACTAGCAACTATTGTTTTCTGTGAAAAAAAAAGCTGTAAGAAAGAAAAGAAGACATTCCTCACTAGATTTCAAATTTGGTTTTGTAAATTTTCATGCCAGGAAAGAGTACTTTGAACGGCATCTTCCCATCTTAATTTGAGTAGCAGTAAACTTCTTCAGGATTTTTAGACTCTTCCAGTCGAAGTTTGGATGGTGCTATCCTTTCTCAGTGTTTTCATACTCTCAGACTATTCAAATCCATTGCCTGTAGTACCACCCGATGTGGGGGCTAGTCCGTTTCATTTTGTTTTTTTACTATTCTCATTTATTTATTTATCATATGTATATGTGTAACACATTTATTAAATATATGTATGTGTGTAACACATTTATTTATCATATGTATGTTTGTAACATATTTATTAAACATATGTATGTGTGTAACACATTTATTTATCATATGTATGTGTGTAACACATTTATTTATCATATGTATGTTTGTAACATATTTATTAAAAATATGTATGTGTGTAACACATTTATTTATCATATGTATGTGTGTAACACATTTATCATATGTATGTTTGTAACATATTTATTAAACATATGTATGTGTGTAACACATTTATTTATCATATATATATGTGTAACACATTTATTAAACATATATATGTTTGTAACACATTTATTTATCATATGTATGTGTGTAACACATTTATTAAACATATGTATGTGTGTAACACATTTATTTATCATATATATATGTGTAACACATTTATTAAACATATGTATGTGTGTAACATATTTATTTATCATATGTATGTGTGTAACATATTTATTTATAATATGTGTGTAACACATTTATTTATCATATGTATGTGTGTAACACATTTATTAAACATATGTATGTGTGTAACACATTTATTTATCATATGTATGTGTGTAACACATTTATTAAACATATGTATGTGTGTAACACATTTATTTATCATATGTATGTGTGTAACACATTTATTTATCATGTATGTGTGTAACACATTTATTAAACATATGTATGTGTGTGACACATTTATTTATCATATATATATGTGTAACACATTTATTAAACATATGTATGTGTGTAACACATTTATTTATCATATATATATGTGTAACACATTTATTAAACATATGTATGTGTGTAACACATTTATTTATCATATGTATGCGTGTAACACATTTATTAAACATATGTATGTGTGTAACACATTTATTTATAATATATATATATATGTAACACATTTATTAAACATATGTATGTGTGTAACATATTTATTTATCATATGTATGTGTGTAACACATTTATTTATCATATGTATGTGTGTGACACATTTATTTATCAGATGTATGTGTGTAACACATTTATTTATCATATGTATGTGTGTAATACATTTATTTATCATATGCATGTGTAACACATTTATTTATCATATGTATGTGTGTAACACATTTATTTATCATATGTATGTGTGTGACACATTTATTTATCATATGTATGTGTGTGACACATTTATTTATCATATGTATGTGTGTAACACATTTATCATATGTATGTTTGTAACATATTTATTTATCATATGTATGTGTGTGACACATTTATTTATCATATGTATGTGTGTAACACATTTATTTATCATATGTATGTGTGTAACACATTTATTTATCATATGTATGTGCGTGACACATTTATTTATCATATGTATGTGTGTAACACATTTATTTATCATATGTATGTGTGTAACACATTTATTTATCATATGCATGTGTAACACATTCATTTATCATATGTATGTGTGTAACACATTTATTAAATATATTTATGTGTGTAACACATTTATTTATCACATTATGTGTGTAACACATTTATTAAATATATGTATGTGTGTAACACATTTATTTATCATATGTATGTGTGTAACACATTTATTTATCATATGTATGTGTGTGACACATTTATTTATCATATGTATATGTGTAACACATTTATTTATCATATGTATATGTGTGACACATTTTTTAAACATATGTATGTGTGCAACACATTTATTTACCATATTTATGTGTGTGACACATTTATTTATCATATGTATGTGTGTAACACATTTATTTATCATATGTATATGTGTGACACATTTTTTAAACATATGTATGTGTGTAACACATTTATTTATTATATGTATGTGTCTAACACATTTATTTATCATATGTATATGTGTGACACATTTTTTAAACATATGTATGTGTGCAACACATTTATTTATCATATTTATGTGTGTGACACATTTATTTATCATATGTATGTGTGTAACACATTTATTTATCATATGTATGTGTGTAATGAAGCACAGATGTGTGTATGTAATGTATGCAGAATGACGTCACTGGTAAAGATAAAAGACTATAAAAAAAATGATCACGTGAGAGATGTGGCGCACGGAACAAGATAACGGTCAAGGAACGTTCTAGATCACGTAGGTGATATCACAATTGTACTAATGAGGAAATAAATGTTGTTGCTACAAAAGAACAAGCAAGTCGGAGTTATTTCCTATTCTTTGTCTGGGTTTCCTTTGCGACGTAAACTGAGATTATTATGTGTTGGTTCCTGGACAACGTTACATGTGTAACATGAGTTATATTTTTAAATAAGCACATGTGTCTATCAAACTATCTTTAATATCACACGGTTTAGTGCCATAGATTCTAATAAAATTTCTAAAATTAAAAAAAAAAAATTTTTTTAATAAAAACAGATGTAGAATTGTGTTAAATTTTTAAAAAACAAAAAGATAAGAATCTTTTTGTTTTTTGCTGGGGATGAGTTCTATTCGAATACTAGACATTCACCTGCTATTTCAGAGACTCTAATCATTAGCTGGCGCTACCAGATCAGGCTGTCTGAAGATATTGGCTTGGCTTGGCTTGGAAATGCACTTAACATTGATGCTTTTTAGTTTTTCTATTTCCTTTTGCAAAACTTAATTATGTTCTGCAAAACCAAAGCCAAAAACAACAACCCACCTTTTCCCCCTTTTCCTTCTTCCCATTTCCTTTTTCTCTTTCTATCTCCCCCACTTCCTGACTAGTTTCCTAACTTAAAATGTACTAAACATTATTACTGTAACCTTTTTCCCTCTCCCATTGCAAAACTCATTCATGTTCTGCAGGACAGAGAACAAAACGATAAAATCCACTATAAAACAACCAAACAATACAAACTAGCGATTGAAGATACAAAGAACTTGAAGAATAAAAAACCTTCTACAAAATAAGTGGATTCAGCATTAGATACCCCGAAAAGGGTTGATATGCTGAAAAACAACCAAACCAAACAAAACCTAACTAAGAGATCGTTTATGATTACTATCATCCTTGTTTGGTTGGTTGGTTGTTTTTGTTTTACGGCATATCAACCCTTTTCGGGTTATTTAATGCCGAATCCAAAGATTTTGAAGAAAAAATTTTTTAATAGAATATATTTGTTGTTTTCACGTCGGTTTCTATTTAACCCATAGTTGGGACCCTAACAGGTACTACCACTCCGGGTAGAGTGGACCTGAGAGCAATGGTAATTAAAGGGTGGCTCCACACTCCCCAAAGCCCACAAGCTTGGGCCTCACCACTGGATATAGTTTAAGGTCATATCCAGGACCCCCATTGAGGGACTTTTACCCTCTGCAGGGGAGCAGTCGGCGTATTCTAATGCCCCACCGACAGAGCCCATCCTTGTTTGGATTTTTCTTGCACTTAATACATCAGCTAGGTAGATTTTGGAAATTCTGTATAGTTGTGCAGTTTACAGTGAAATAATAACAATATTATTTAGAAAGCCGTTCTTAACATGGGGAAAGGGGCTTTGTTAACTATTCTGTAATTTCATCTAACAATTTAATAAAAATAAAAGATACTGTAAAAATTTAATTTTACTTGAAAATACTACCGAAAACATAGCACGATTCATAAACTGCACAAATACCAAATTCTTTTTCATGAACCCGGTTGTCCCCATGATTATTGAAATGATGTAGATCTTCCTAAGATTCCAATTTCTTTTAATGTCATATATAAAAGCTTGGTATTGAGTAAATGAAGCGTTTGGCCAGGAACCACTACTGAATGTACTGCACAATGGTGGTTTTAGAAATTTCATAGTGGCGACGAGAGTCTTGAAGATAATGAGCATAGTGGTCGGCCATCAGATGTTGACAACGATCAATTAAGAGCCTCAGTTGAAACCAATCCACGCACAAATGTTTGAAAACTTGCTTCTGAATTAGACATAACATATACGACGATTTCCAACCATTTGAGAGATTGGAGAGACAAAAAACTTGATAAATGGCTGCCTCACGAATTTAACGAAAAGCAAAAGAAACGCCATTATGAAGTGTCATCTTCCCTTCTTTTATGCAACAAGAACGACCCGTTTCTTGACCAAGTCGTGACTTGCGATGAAAAGTGGATTCTTTATGACAGCAGGCGATGCTCAACTTAGTGGTTAGATACCAACGAAGCCAGAGTTGCACTAAAAGAAGGTCATGCTGACTATTTGGTGGTCTGCGTCGGATCTCATTCATTAGTTTGGGTTTTTTTTTGAATGCAGGTGAAACCATTACAGCAGTGAAGTACTGCTAACAAATGGATGAAATGCATTAGAAACTTCGACAACAACACCCAGCATTAGTCAACAGAAAAGGCCACATTCACTTCCACGACAATACCCGAGCACACGTTGTTAAACCAACCCTGCAGAAGTTGAATGAATTGGGCTATGAAACTCTGCTTCATCTTCCAAACTCTCCAGATCTCTCACCTTCCGACTACCACTTTTTCAAGCATCTCGACAACTTTCTACATAAGAAATGCTTCAAAAAGCTAAGCAATATCAAAAACACCTTAAGCAACTTCATCGCCACCTGAACGCAAGAGTTTTTTGCGTTACTGGCATAAATACACTTGTTTTGTGTTGGCAACAGATTGTTGATTCTGATGGTACTTATTTCGATCAATAAATTTTTGTTTGAGCCGAGATATGTTCATCTGAATTTAAAAGATAAAAATCGCAAGAACTTTCTTGTAAACCTGCTACATAGTTATGTTGTCTATGTGTGTGTGTATATATATGTCTAAGTGTTTATCAAAGTGTGTGTGTGTGCGTGTGCGTGCGTGCGTGCGTGTGTGTGTGTGTGTGTGCGTGCGCGCGCGTCAAACTGTTTACTTTTTTTATTATTTTCTCCAGTCAGTTTTAAAGTTTTTTATTTACTTCAGTCAATTTTAAAAGATCAATGGAGCTAACTCCTGAAGGTGACACTTGATTTTATTTTGATTTGGATTTACATCCGAGGGTTCTTTTAAGGATAGTCGTAGTTCCCCTTATGGTAGCCAACTGCATCTCATTACAGCTTGGTCTTCCAGGGATTGTTTCCAAGTATTTCTTAAGATTTTTTATTAGGCCAGTTGCTCCTATCACAAACAGTATAATGTGTATTTCCATGTTGTTTGTAAATAATGATTTTTAGATCCTGATATTTAAAAAAAAAAAAATTTTCACATTCAGTTTTTTTTTATTATTATTTTACTTTGCTCAGTTTTAAGCGATCAAGGACTCCATCCTAGGGTTAACACTTTATTTCACTACGATTTGATTTTATATCCGAGGGCTCTTTTAAGAATAGACTTGTTTCCTTGCCAACTTGGTCTTCCAAGAATTGTTCCAAGTATTTCTTAAGATTTTTTTCATTAGGCCAGTTGCTCATATAACAACTGGTATTATGTTGAGTCCAGTTTTTTTGTTTTATTTTATTTCAGTCGAAGTACTCAGAAATCAAGTGGGGTCTACTCTCTGGGGCTAACGCTTGAACTCTATATGAGATTCACGGATATTCAAATGTTCAATTAATGTTTTTTATCTCTCAAACATTAAGTTAGTAAAAAAAATTGAGGACATAAATTTCTTCTCCCCAATTAAGCATTTTCATATATTATTATTATTTTCATAATTAATTAAGCATTTTCATATATTATTATTATTTTCATAATTAATTAAGCATTTTCATATATTATTATTATTTTCATAATTAATTAAGCATTTTCATATATTATTATTATTTTCATAATTAATTAAGCATTTTCATATATTATTATTATTTTCATAATTAATTAAGCATTTTCATATATTATTATTATTTTCATAATTAATTAAGCATTTTCATATATTATTATTATTTTCATAATTAATTAAGCATTTTCATATATTATTATTATTTTCATAATTAATTAAGCATTTTCATATATTATTATTATTTTCATAATTAATTAAGCATTTTCATATATTATTATTATTTTCATAATTAATTAAGCATTTTCATATATTATTATTATTTTCATAATTAATTAAGCATTTTCATATATTATTATTATTTTCATATATTATTAATAATAATAATAATGAAAACTGAGACTGGACTGTATAATTGTAGCGTACTCCCATTCGCCCCTGAATTCCAGCCACTCCCCTTTGTTTTTGTTTTCTGTTTTTTTTTTTGTTTTGTGTGTGTGTGTGTGTGTGTGTGTGTGTGTGTGTGTGTGTGTGTGTGTGTGTGTGTGTGTGTGTGTGTGTGTCACCATAAACTGGCACCACACCAAATAAATGAAAAGAGTCAAGAAGGATGGAAATACCAAGGAGAGAAAGCATTAGCCAGACCTCCGCTGGAAAAGTGCAAAGAGGACTAGGATCTTGGCGAGGTTTTTTGCTACCCAAATTCCAGTGAAGACCAATGGTCTATGCCATGGAAAGTGGCTGTTGCGATAACGTAAATTCTTTTGTAAAGGTTATTGTAAGAGAAATCTGGGGAGACTTGTTGTTACCCAGACTTCAGTGAACACCACAAGTTGTTACCAAAGAGAAAGCTTTGATGATGGTCTGTGTGATTATTCCTAGTGAGTAAATAATAATATATGTTAATAAAAGATATCTTCCGTTTTGATCTCTTAGTCATTCTGGATTCCGGTACAAGAATTTATCTAGTCTGGTGGAGTATCCAGCTTCATGCTATTACTTGAGGTAACATTACTAGAACAAAGTGCACCATTCCTCATAAAAGCTAATGTGGGTTAGCCATAGAAAGGAGATCTTATTTGGGTTGTGAATACTATGTGATTTTGAATATTTGATCAGGGTGTACTTCTAGGGAAAAGTATCCTCATGCCAGGTTGTTCTGGCAAACCCCTGTACAGAGAGCCCTTAGACACTCGAGGATAGTGTCTAGTAGGCATTCAGGTTCTATCCAGTAGGCATTCAAGTTCTGTAACTACATGTCTATGTAAGTGCGTTTGAAGGCATGCCCTTGTCTGCAAATCGCTTATTAACATAAATTTCTAAAAAAAGAAAAAATGAAAAACGTTTGTAGAATTGTGTCCACTTCATTGTCGATACGTACAAGTGGGTCACTATAAGTGGACGCTGTTAGAAACCAGGAAAAGAATTTACGCACAAACAATTTCACCTCATTCCTGTGTACACAAAGAAGAGTTCCGAAATACAAAGAAGAATTTTTTTAGCATCTGTTCTTCGACGTACTTTCAGGCAAAACAATATAATCAGGTTACTTAGCAATATTTACATATTATTTCCCATGCTAGAAGCCCAGTAGGTACGAATCAGTATACTAACCAGGTATCTATATTAGCATCTCTCAACCTTTCTACCTTTGCAGAACTCTAAATATAAACTCCGTGCCTCAATGCAGGGGGCTTTTTGGATAATTTGTCACTGGTCTGAGGGAGAAAACTCCATTTTATTAAGAGATCTATTCACTTTTTCATACGAGAGTTTGGGACGCTAACCAATGCAAAACATTTAACATTACAAAAACATTAATAACAAAAAAGAAGCTAATATTTGATCTTGACGATGAATGCTCTGGAAAAGTCATTTCTGATTAATAGTAAGAAAGTTCTCATATGAAAAAAAATGAATGTGTCTCTCAGTAAAATCGAGTTATCTCCCTTAGACAAGTGACAAATTATCCAAAAGCACCCATTAATTTAATTTACCTTTTCATTTTTTTTTTTTTGTTAGAGCACGAGTTGTTTCCCTTGAATGATTTTCTCCCGAAATAATACGAGTTTATTTCATGTTAGTTTCTTTCACAAACAATCCGCGTCTGTGTAAAAATTTGGGAGTGCTCATCTCCTGACTAGTCTGTCTATTCTTCAAATTTCCCAGATCATGTGACCGAAACATGAAAGTATAAATACGCTAGGTTGGGAAAGATAAACACGACTTTGTTTTTCTTCAACTTTCATGAATAAAATTTTCTAATTAAAGTTTGATAGTTTTGCTGCATAAAAAAAAAATGTTGATTTTCAACTTCCCAAGGAGAAAATACAGTTAATGGAATAGTTCTACAGGTTTCAAAAAGATCCTTTATTACTAGAAATACTAATAGTAGTTTAATTAGTATTGTTTCAGTAGTACTGTGTCGCATTACTTATCTCCCCTGATGATAACACTCTGGCTTTATATATAAACCCCCCTCTCTCTCTCTCTCTCTCTCTCTCTCTCTCTCTCTCTCTCTCTCTCTCTCTCTCTCTCTCTCTCTCTCTCTCTCTCTCTCCATCGGTCTCTCTACATATATAGATATATATGAATCGAATCTTAGTGTAGTCAGCCATGCTGATGAGTTGTAGATACGGCGAAACATGTGTCTGTAGATAACAATTTTATCATAATGATAAATAATAATAATAATAATAATAATAATAATGAAAACTGAGACTGTATAATTGTAACGTACTCCCATTCGCCCCTGAGTTCCAGCCACTCCCCTTTGTTTTTGTTTTCTGTTTTTGTTTTGTTTTTGTTTTGTTTTTGTGTGTGTGTGTGTGTGTGTGTGTGTGTGTGTGTGTGTGTGTGTATGTGCATGTGTGTGTGCGTGCGTGCGTGCGTGCGTGCGTGCGTGTGTGTGTGTGTGTGTGTGTGTGACCATAAACTGGCACCACACCAAATAAATGAAAAGAGTCAAGAAGGATGGAAATACCAAGGAGAGAAAGCATTTGCCAGACCTCCGCTGGAAAAGTGCAAAGAGGACTAGGATCTTGGCGAGGTTTTTTGCTACCCAAATTCCAGTGAAGACCAATGGTCGATGCCATGGAAAGTGGCTGTTGCGATAACGTAAATTCTTTTGTAAAGGTTATTGAAAGAGAAATCTGGGGAGACTTATTGTTACCCAGACTTCAGTGAACACCACAAGTTGTTACCAAAGAGAAAGCTTTGATGATTGTCTGTGTGATTACTCCTAGTGAGTAAATAATAATATATGTTAGTGTTGGGATGATTAATCGGAATCAGAATCGAAAAAATGTGAACTTTTCAGGGTATTGGAATCGGAAAAATTTGTGCCTACTTTCCAATTCCTTTAATTATCTTTTTTATTTGATTTTGTCTAAAATTAGTAAAGCTAAAAGAAGAAATAGCATTCTGATTTTAATGAGTTAAGATGAGTTAAGGGTAAAATAGATTCACTAATTGATATAATAATTAAGTGATTGATTTTGTGATACGAAACAGATACTGTCAGGAATTGTAAATGTCAACTAAATTAAAGGAATAAATTCAACTAAAAAGGAATAAATTCAACTAAATTAAAGAAATAAATTCAACTAAATTAAAGAAATAAATTGTAAGATGGTCAACATCATGAACTTTGGAATATAGACTTTTGTCATTCATTCACTATATTACTCTGTAATTACATTGAGCTTGCTAAATAAGGATTGGTATATATTGTAAGGAAATCTCTGGTCCCCCCTCGCCAATCTTTCACGAAAAACACCCGTCTAGCTGAATCCACTGAGAAAAATTTCCCCCACTCTATATCGGTGCCTAAATCAAAACGCGGATTCCATGAACAAAGCTTCTTTCTTAGAACTGCACGCCTGTGGAACTCTGGTCCGCCTGCCTGCTTCCCACCGGACTACAACTTGGATGTCTTCAAGTCCAACGTTAACAAATTCCTAATGAACCGCCCCCTTAAGTAAACACTTCATCAAATCTCCACACTAGCGTAATGTACTTGCAATAACCCTTATCCCTAAGTGGCTTCCGGGCCTTGATAAGTGGTGATCACTGTGTAAAAAAAAAAAAAGTATATTTCCGCAGAAATATATATATATATATATATATATATATATATATATATATATATATATATATATATAAAATGAAAATTACAATTAAATTTACCAAAATGATCCAAGATGGTAAAATTAAAGTAAATTATAACTATTAAAGAATTAATATTTATAAAATTATCTCAGCCAGATATAAAAGCTCGATAAAACCAAATAGGAAATAGAGCTTATAATATGAGCAAACAGTTAATAAAATATGTTAAAAAACACTTTGAAATGAGTTAAAAACATATTTAATCTGAAAAGGAAACACTAGATAAATGGATAGTCCTTAATCCGCGGAGTTTCGAAGAAATACTTTCCTTCTCATCAGAGGGTAGGAATTAGCAAAATGTGGGATCGGATTTTGCATGCAGAAGTATTTGATGAAACAACAAGTAAGTCAAAGATCTTACTTGAAAACAAAAAAAGTTAAGCAGAGGGAATATAGTAAAGGAAAAGGTTATTACACACGAATAGATTGGACTAGAAAGGATATCCCCTGATAATTTTGAGATCTTGATGGGTGCTTCTTACTCTGCAGATTTAGTGGGACTCTTCTTACTGAAAGAACTTAAATACCACTTTAAACATATCCAAGGGGGTCTTTATAGAGACGATGCCCTTTTTACTAAAACATCCAGGCCAAGAGAGTACAACAAAACAATTTTAAAATTACATAACTTCTTCAATAACTTTGGCCTTTCTATAATTATCAAACCAAACAAAAAAACTTTAAATTTTCTAGATGTTACACTTAATCTTAACACCGAAACTCATAACCCCTATCATAAACCTAATCTTACGCTTTTATACGTTCATAAATCTTCTAACCACCCCAACTCAATTATAAAATCTATAGGATCATCTGTCTCTAGAAGAATTTCTGCTCTTTCTGCTGATAAAAAACTTTTAATCAAAATGCTACTTTCTTCAATAATGCTTTATGGAACTCAGGACACAAGGAAAAGATTAAATGCAACAATTATGCTCCTCCTGCAGGCTGCCTTAAATCTGTAATCACACACAATATGACTCATAAGAAACCAGTTCAAATAACAAAATCTGCCGCTATCAATAACAATGAACCAGTCTACATTTATAATTCAAACCAAAATACTAATCGCAATGCCTCTAACCCACCTAGTCGCATCAGGAGAAAGAAAAATATTTGGTTTAATCCTCCATTTAGCCTAAATGTCAAAACTAATATACCTAAGGAATTCTTTAACATTGTACAAAACTCTTTCAAATACCCACACAGATATAGTTCTATTTTCAATAAAAATTCAATCCGGATTTCTTATTCAACAATGCCTAATTTAGCACAAAGAATCTTAACATCTAATAACAAAAAAATTAAATCAGCCCAAAAAATCCCTTTCCCAATTAAACCCAAAACTAACTGTAATTGTAATAACAAACATCTTTGCCCACTCAATAATGATTGCATCCATAAAGATGTTATATATTCTTGCACTATTACTGAGCTCCCACGCAATCCTCCCATAACAGATACTAATATTTCGTCTTCAAGTTATTCTTCTTCCCATCCTCCATCTGATATAGTTACTAATCCAATACACCACTCGAGCAGCCCTTCCATCTACAATCATACAACTAGTAATAATGATGATGATAATAATAATGATAATAATGATAATAATATTAATGAGAATAATAATATTTCTCCTAACAGCCATCCTAACACTAACAACACTCATTATCCCCTCCAAAATAGTCCTCATACAGACATTGTCCCACCATTGGTTGAACACTATGAACAAAATTCAAACTATTTAACTAATACAAATCAGCAAATTAATATTAATACCAGACCTCGAGCTTTTAATAAAATACATACATATATCGGCGCTACTTCAACATTAATTAAGAAAAGAATATCAAACCACATTTCTTCTTTTAACAACCATAATTCTAATAATAACCAAGGAACTTCTCTAACCACTTTAATTAAAAAACTTAACTCTAACAATACTCCCTTCTCAATCAAATGGACTATTATAAAAAAAGTTAAGTCTTATATTCCAGGCTCTAAGCCATATTGTTGCCTTTGCACAACCGAAGCTATAACTATAATTACTTCCCCTCATAGTAACAATATAATAAATTCTAAAAATGAACTGATCTCTTTCTGTAAACATAAGTCCAAATTTAATTATGGCAATTTTGAAATTACATAGTTATTACTTTTACCCTTTATATAGATATAAAGATTTTTCTTCAACTTTATCGTTTTTCGACATACTTCTTAATACTTTATAATTTAATAATCCTTTATTTTACTTCTTTATCTCTTCTTTGCATGGCCGGTTATTTATCTGCATTTTCTGTTTTATTCTTTAAACTTTCCTATCTATCTAATATATCAATCTACCCACACTTTCATATCTTGTATGTATATTTACTTAAATTTTACTATATGAATTTACTTTCTTTTTTTTTTTCTTGAATTTGCAGATACCGACCATCCTTTCCCCTTAAATAATTTTTATTTTTTATTTTTATTCTTATTTTATTTTATTTTATATTTTATATTTTATTTTTTATTATATTACATTTTTTTATTTATTTATTCTTTATTTTCTTTTTATTTATTATTTATTTATTTATTTTTATTTTCCTTTTAGTGTCGTTTAACAACTCTTGCTGACATTTTTTTAAGTGATAACCTGTACATTTCAGTTGACCTATATTATTTTGCCCTATATATTTTTTCACGCCTTTAACATATCCTGTCTGGGTCATTTTGACTTTTGTTTCCCTTTATTTTATATTTTATATTTAACTTTATCATCATTTTTTTCTTCCTTCTCTTCTTTCTCTTCCCAGATCTTTCTTATTTATATTTATGTCGGAAGTAGAGTGAAAAGCACATCTTATTTTTCTTTTATTAATATTATTGGAATCTTTTCTTTTTTTTTTTCCTTGTACACATTTTTGTGAATTATTCCATGCATTTCTGCCTTTGGACCATCTTCTTCCAATTACGGGATTTCCTTGGATTTTACTTGTACAAATGGAAATTCTTTTAACTTTCTTGAAGTTTTACATTTGGATTTTACCGTCACTAGATTTTTTATCTTCCACCAGACTGTCCATTCATATGTAATCACCTTTTTCTTCACCATATTCCCTCTGCTTCACTTTTTTTGTTTTCAAGTAAGATCTTTGACTTACTTGTTGTTTCATCAAATACTTCTGCATGCAAAATCCGATCCCACATTTTGCTAATTCCTACCCTCTGATGAGAAGGAAAGTATTTCTTCGAAACTCCGCGGATTAAGGACTATCCATTTATCTAGTGTTTCCTTTTCAGATTAAATATGTTTTTAACTCATTTCAAAGTGTTTTTTAACATATCTTATTAACTGTTTGCTCATATATATATATATATATATATATATATATATATATATATATATATATATAGATAGATAGATAGATAGATAGATAGATAGATAGATATATAAAGCAAGCATAAAATGAATCACAGATTTTGCCATCCTTGTATATAATGACGAACGTCTTCACATTGCAATCTTCAAGGAGTCAACCACATTGTGGTCATGCTCATTGATCTTGGCCTCAGTACCATTCCAGGAGCAATAGTCAAGAGAGTTACTGTTGGGTGAGGA
>NC_136510.1:38706045-38736045 GCF_053919585.1 Euprymna scolopes
GTCACGCTCATACATTAATTCCATAGGTAATATAACATACTGACCCAATGGGTCACAGGTAGTGTAGGGTATATATCTATCTATCTATACTCCTATAAATTCGTTTTTCTTTTGTGTGTATTGATATTGATATTAAAACCCCTCTTTTCTATTTATTTAAAAAGAAAATACAATTTTCTTATGTATGGATTGTAGGATTGCGTTCACTAGCAAAAGATCTAGCTAATTTGCATATTCTTTTCAACATTCATTTTAATTAATTCCCTATTAGTTTTTTTTGGTTTTCTTATGGGATGATCATCTTTAGTTAACTATTACGTGTAATTATATTCATGCAGATATTCTACATGATTTATACTTGCGTAATATTTGCATAAAAAGCTTACAGTAAACACAAAATTGTTTCCATATATATTTATGTATACGTATATATTTTTGTTTAATCTATCTATCTATCTATCTGTCTATCTATCTATCTATCTATCTCTCTCTCTCTCTCTCTCTCTCTCTATATATATATATATATATATATATATATATATATATATATATATATATATATATAAAAGTGAACGTGTCTGTGTGTGTGTACATTTCCCTACGCAATAACTTTGGCAATTTTAAGACTACAGACACGAAATTTGATATACCCCTGCATATTCGAAAAGAAGGGATAACTTTTAAAAATATCGGCGAAAAAAGCAACCCTCCCCCTGTAGAAAAGTTCCCAGTTGAAGGTGAAGATATTAATGTTTTTAGCCAATTTTTCGATATTTGTTATCCGAAAGGTCAGACTGATCTTGGTAAAATCCGTCGCCTCTGTCAAGTTTTAGGCAGACATGCAAACATACATATGTAAATTTATATATAGGTAACTAAAAAGTTTCGACCCAAACCGATTAAAAAGCTTGCCCTATCTCTGAATACCCTTTATGTCAAATTTCAAATGTGTTGACCAGAAATTGTCCGAATAATTTTGTAGAGACCGCAGAGGTCAATTTTTTTAACTTTGACCCTTATTATGAACCCTTAACATTTATTGTTTTGGGCTCAAATCAAGTTATTAAGTTAGATGAATGTCCAAGGAACCTATATCTAAAATTTCAAGTGTTTATACCCCAACATTCTCGGAGGAGTTTGGTAGAGTTCTCAAAGGTCAAATCGTTGAACTTTTGACCCCTTAATCGCCAAATTTCTGGCTGAACACCGATCACATAGATTTTCCCAAATCTCAGTTCTCTGTATATCAAATTTTGAGTCTGTAGACTCAATATTTAGAGAGTTATTGCGTAGGGAAATGTACACAGACACACAGACAGACAGACACACAGACAGACACACAGACACGTTCACTTTTATAGAGATACTAGCATTTCAGCCCGGCGTTGGCCGGGTGTGTGGAGATGTATGTTGAGCAAAAAAAAAAAAGAAAAAAACGGTCAATTCTTTTAAACTTTGACCCCTATTATTACCCCTTAATATTTATTGTTTTGGGCTCAAATCGATTTATTAAGTTAGATCCATGTCCAAGGAACCTATATCTAAAATTTCAAATGTGTAGACCCAAAATTGTCGGAGGGGTTTGGTAGATTTCTCAAAAGGCAAATCGTTGAACTTTTGACCCCTTAACAGCCAAATTTCTGGCCGAAAACCGATCACATCGATTTTCCCAAATCTCAATACCCTGTATATCAAATTTCGAGTCTGTAGACTAAAAATTGACAGAGTTATTGCGTAGGGAAATGTACACAGACAGACAGACAGACAGACACACACACACACACACACACACACATACACATGTTCACTTCTATGGATGCTTGGCGTTGCCCGGGTTTTTTAGGTGTACGCTGAGCAAAAAAACAAACAAAAAAAAACAGTAAATTTTTTTAACTTTGACCCCTATTATGTCCCCTTAAAATTTATTGTTTAGTGCTTAAATCGATTTACTAAGTTAGATCCATGTCCAAGGAACCTATATCTAAAATTTCAAGTGTTTAGACCCAAAATTGTCGGAGGAGTTTGGTAGAGTTCTCAAAGGGCAAATCGTTGAACTTTGACTTCTTAATCGCCAAATTTCTGGTTGAATACCGATCACATAGATTTTCCCAAATCTCAGTACCCTTTATATCAAATTTCGAGTCTGTAGACTAAAAATTGACAGAGTTATTGCGTAGGGAAATGTACACAGACACACAGAAAGACAGACAGGCACACAGACACGTTCACTTTTATAGATATACTAGCATTTCGGCCCGGCGTTGCCCGGGTGTTTGACGGTGTATGCTGAGCAAAAAAAAAAAAAGCAAAAACAAAAAAAAAAAGGTCAATTGTTTGAAATTTGACCCCTATTATGACCCTGTAATATTTATTGTTTTGGGCTCAAATCGATTTATTAAGTTAGATCCATGTCCAAGGAACCTATATCTAAAATTTCAAGTGTGTAGACCCAAAATTGTCGGAGGAGTTTGGTAGAGTTCTCAAAGGTCAAATCGTTGAACTTTAACCCCTTAAAAGTCAAATTTCTGGCCGAAAACCAATCACATAGATTTTTCCAAATCTCAGTACCCTGTATATCAAATTTCGAGTCTGTAGACTTAAAATTAACAGAGTTATTGCGAAGGAAAATGTACACAGATAGACATACAGACACTCAGACTCGTTCACTTTTATATATATTAGCAGGGAGACCCGACGTTCCCCTGGATTGAATGATGATCAACGAATGTTTCACACTCTCATATTTTTATTGGCATCGAAATTGGTGAAATCATTTTTCAATCAAATCGATTGATTGCCTGCTTTAGTTTGAGATCCATCGCGGTGCACCGGGAAGAAGCTTCACATGCATCCCCCCCCCACAGTGACTTAGTTCAAAATACATTGTAGTCTGCATTGCACTGTAGAGAACCTACTGTTGATTTTATAAAATTATTTTTCATATATATAGGATGACCTGCATTAAAGTTTCAAATACAAAAGTCAAGTATCATGCTTCAATTGTGCTTTAAACAGAAACATTCATTTCGAACGCGCTCCTTACCATACTAAAAACCCACTGCTTATTTGCCTGGCCTAATTTCTTGTGCGGTTATAATGTCTTGAATTTAAGTTTTAACGCAAAAGTCAAGTATCATTGTGAAATTGTGCTTTAAACAGAAACATTCCTTTTGAACGCGCCCTTGTCATATCAAAGAACCTACTGTTGGTTTTATATGTCAGTCTTTTCGATTTGTGTGGTAATAAAACTTCTCAAATGCACTTGTGATTATTAGGCTGTATAAGGTGTTGACTTTAGTCAAAATCGTCTGTTTTTTCTTTCATCAGATTATTTCGATTATCGATTACCGATACTTATCAAAAACACTGACACAAAACCTATCTAAGAACATTGCCAGGTAGATAAAGCATATTTATGTGAAATTTCATAAAGATTGACCCAGCCATTTTTGAGTCCATAGGGAACGAAGTCACAGACACACAAACACAGTCCTTTATATATATATATATATATATATATATATATATATATATATATATATATATATATATAATATATATATATAACAAATATATATATATATGTACATATAACAAATATATATATATATATTTACATATATATATATATATATATATATATATATATATATATATATAAAGGCACTTTGTGTGTGTATGTGTGTGTGAATTCATTCTGTATGGACTCCGAAACGGCTGAGCCGATTTTTTTTAATGAAATTTAACATAAATGTACTTTATGTGTTTGAGATAGTTCTTAGATATGTTTTTTTTTTTTTACTAGAACACCTATGGCCTCAATATTTATAAAAAAGGAGATTAGGGGTGGGAAAGGATGCCATAGAGGCCACAACCAAAAATACATGAAATGAATAACGTTGGAAGTGTGTAGATTCTGACCCCATATAAATAAAGACAGACGAATATTGAAGGTTGAGAACCGACTTTATTTACTACCAACAATTTGTATTAGGAGAGGCAAGTGTTCCTAGGATGGAATGTGATTTAACAAAGGAGATGAATGTTCGTAAAATGTTTGTAGGTATGTATGAATTGACAAGGAATGAATGTTCGTAAACTGTTTGTAGGTATGTATGAATTGACAAGGAATGAATGTTCGTAAAATGTTTGTAGGTATGTATGAATTGACAAGGAATGAATGTTCGTAAACTGTTTGTAGGTATGTATGAATTGGCAAGGAATGAATGTTTGTAAAATGTAACTTATCTTCTGGACGATGGAGAGAGTTAGGGTAGGCCGGTCATCCTGCTGTCGGTGATGCGTGTCCTGGCTTGTAACTGGAAGGTGAGTGACTTCTTTCATCAGCGCTAGCAGCCCGACGTCTTCGTCTTCTTTCCCCTCCTCTCTCCTAGTTCCCTAAAAACCTTCGTTTTATAGTGGCAAACTGGCTCCCGATGACTGTGATATTTGAGGTGTTTATTTTAGGCGTGGAGCTCTGCCATTGGTCGATAATTATTTTGTGGTTATCTTATGTTTTTTCTTCCAAAGCGGAAGCGATGCGTGGAGCCATGTGCAAAAGACGATTTTTCATTTTGTTTCTCATGGTGGATGCGTTAACATCCGGTTCGCTGCTAATTCTTATCATGTTCTCACACACCTCAGATAAGTATCAAAAATCGATAATCGATTATCGAAAAATTCGATTCAAGAAGGTACAGTCCGATTTTGACAAAATTTTATAAAATCTAATATTGCAAGTGCATTTGAGAAGTTTTATCAATGTACAAGCAGAAGGACCCTGCATATAAAATTATTAGTAGGTCATTTGATAGAATAGGAGCGCGTTCGAAATGAATGTTCCTGCTTAGAACACCATGTACCCATGATACTGCACTTTTGTATTTTAAACTTTGGTTCAAGCCATTGTATCAAATATATTTATAAAATCAACAATAGGTTATTTGTTCAGACAGGGGAGCGTTCGAAATGGACGTTTTTGTTTAGAGCACAATTGAACTATCATACTTGACATTGAAATTTTAGACTCTATACTCAAGCCATTACATAAAAATAATTTTTATGAAATTAACAATTGGTTCTCTACAGTGCAATGTCGGGTCTCTCTGCTAGTATGCATACATATGTATATATGAGCATAAATGTATATCTGTATGCATACTTATATATATTTATCTATATATATAACTATTTAATTTACTCACATAAAATTAATATACGAAAGTATAAAGTTATGCGTAAACATTAAGTATTTACTTCAAAAGTCCTCAATACGTAGGTAGAGCTAGTTAGTAAGTTATAAAATGTATATGGCGATTAAGCTACACTGAATATTCCGCGTTTCATCCACTCTAGGACTCTTCAGCCTGAAGAGTTCTAGACTGGATGAAACGCGGAATATTCAGTGTAGCTTAATCGCATTATATATTTTATAACTTACTATATATATATATATATATATATAGAGAGAGAGAGAGAGAGAGAGAGAGAGAGAGAGAGAGAGAGACGGGGGGGGAGAAACATATGTTTACATGTATTTGTTCCAAAAATTTATATATATATATATCATTCAAAACACGGTAGTGTTTAAATATATGGTTAAGTGGCAGTTTTAGTCATTTAAAACTGCTTTAAAGCTTCACTGCTCACTCATTTTTTGATCAAATTTCAAACAATTATTACAGTTTATAGATCACCTTCTCAGCTATATTGTGAATACAAAGTTTTTCAATTTTCGTTCAGTAAACAAAAGTTATGATGAATTTTCTCATGTTCAAAATCATAAAAATATGTAAGGAGGTGAGCGAGGTTTTATGACTGATTTCCATTTATTTTTAACCAAGATCAAGTTCCAAGGCATAATATTCATTTCTTTACTACAATTATGTCGGCTACGATTGTTTTAGAAATATTAATAGCCCAGTTAAATTTGAAAAACCAGATGATAACGTAGAAAAAAAGGTTATTATATTTCTTTTCCTTGTGGGAATATAAATGTGCAAATTTTGTACATTTTTTTAAGTATTGGGAGAATAAAATAATAATAATATATATATATATATATATATATATATATATATATATATATATATATATATATATATATATATATATATTACAATAGAAAATGCGAGCATAAAAAGTAATATGGTTAAACTTAAGCATGATAAATTAAAGGACTAGTTGTTAAAACTGGAAAAGAAAAGGACAAGATATTCTAGTAAAAAATGTAATAAATTTATAACTTAAAATATTGCAGCATTAAGAATTGATTATATAATATTATAAATTGAATTTTTTTTTTAATTCTTTATGCTGCAATATTTTAAGATATAAATTTATTATATTTTTTACTAGAATATCTTGTCCTTTTCTTTTCCAGTTTTAACAACTGGTCCTTTACTTTTCCATGTTTAAGCTTAACCATATTACTTTTCATGCTCGTATTTTTCTATTATAATCCGTAATTTTTCCAGTCTTTCAATAGATTCACTTGTTCTTTGTTTAATTTCAGTCTCATTTTTCTACCCCCCCCCCTAAACACATGTAATAACAATGTATGGCACTCGTCTGCTTTCAATAAAATCACCCCCAATTATCTCCCTTTCATTCTTTCATTCTCTCTGTTTCACTTGTTACTTCTCTTTTCGAGACAGCAGTGACTTAGTCGCAACGGTAATTGCTGAAGCGACGTGGTTGCTATGGAAATCAGTCATAAAAACGTCGCTCACCTCCTTACATATTTGTATGATTTTGAACACAAGAAAATTCATCATAACTTTTGTTTTACTGAACGAAAATTGAAAAAAAAAATTTTTTTCACAATATAGCTGAGAAGGTAATCTATAAACTGTAATAATTGTTTGAAATTTTGTCCAAAAATGAGTGAGCGGTGAAGCTTTAAAGCAGTTTTAGATGACTAAAACTCCCACTTATCCACATATATATATATATATATATATATATATATATATATATATATATATATATATATATATATATACTTCTGAATAAATTTATCTAACAATCAGCTGGTATGGAGACTGGTGATTATAAGATTTACAAAATATTACTAGTCGTAATATTCTATGTATTATCCTATCTAAATAGGAATTGCTCAATATACAGGATAGAGCAAATAAAGCAATGGAATTAAAAAAAACTTTATTCAAATCAAGGATTTTTTTATTATTCCAAGTAAGACAAAGAATACTTTAGAAATTTTATCTCCTTATCCTATAGGCTTTCGATGCCTACCATCTCTTCAGAGGAGAAAATATTAGCAAATAGATATAATGGTATTCACCCTATTTGCTAAAGTCAGTTAGACGTGGAAAATCACAATCAAAAATTGATTAAATAGAAGTCACATAGCAGGTTTAGTTCCAAATTGCGCGGTAAAATCCAAGGTTACTGTCCTTTAAAACAGTCACCTTGGATTTTACCACGCAATTTGGATAAAGATTTTTTTAATTTCATTGAATCACTATAATTTGCTATATATATATATATATATATATATATATATATATATATATATATATATATATATATGAATAGATCTATTCATATATATATGAATAGATCTATTCATATATATATATATATATATATATATATATATATATATATATATATATATATATATATATATGAATAGATCACCCTTATTATCTATAATGCTCCCTATTTAAGGTTGAGCATATTGGGAAGTAATATACAAACTGCCATTAGCATATTAAGCGACGCTCTTTGTGTTAAACAAATCGAGTGGAGGCATTTCGACGATGTCAAAACATTGTTAATTCATTATCCTTTCAGCATCTGCTGCGTAGTGTAATGGTGAGAAGCCTTGACTGTCATTTGGGCGGTCGGGTTTGATCCTGGCTTGAGGCAGTTACCTGTCTAGCCGCACTGATGAGCTGTGAAACAGCGAAACACTACTGTGTGTGGATGACTATATATATATATATATATATATATATATATATATATATATATATATATATATATATATATATTTACGTTCATAAAAGTATACCTATGTACATGCATGTTTCTGGCTCTTAGCCGTCGTCAGCATAGAACTCATTACACCAATACCCGCATTCTGTATATATATATATATATATATATATATATATATATATATATATATATATATATATATGAATAACAAAAAGAGCTTATAGTTCTTTAAAAAACGCTAAGGTAGCGGAAAAAAATAACAATTACAGCGTTTCAAAGTTGTTAATATCGTTAAAAAAAAATGCCAACAACAAATCTGAAATTTGTAAGCGCTAAAAAAAATCTAGCATTAAAGTGGTGATCGTCTGTGGCACATTGGTACGGTATCAGAATGCGGGTACTGGTGTAATCAGTTCTATGCTGACAACGGCTAAGAGCAAGAAACGTGCATGTCCATAGGTATACTTTTATGAACGTAAAAATAATATTTGATAATAAAAATAAATAAATATATATATATATACATGTTAATATTTCTTTAAATTATAGTTATATATATGGTATAAATAAAAATAATATATGTATAAATGAAGATTCGGAATTAAATTCAATAAGTTTTAAAAATTATGACAGATTTATTATTCGACAAGGAATATAAAAAATTTTAATTATTTCCTTAATTCATGGATTATCGATAAATGGCTAATCTCATCATAGGAAATATTTTTAGCAAAATAATGATTATAGGCAGTCATAAATTAAGCTATTTAGTACAGAGATTGAAAAACTAAAAAGCTTGCATGAGAAGTCTAAAAGAAGCCAAGATTAAAAAAAGGATATTCAATGGTGTAGTTAGGTTTAATGATGAAAAATAGAGGCACAATCGTAAGATCCAAGGCAATGAAGAAAGGTATAATCGAGACCAAATAGAGAGTTTTTAATGTTCAAACGTATGCGTATGAAGTAATCCATAAAGCGTGATATGGTAAAATCCATTGCAGATTGTATTATTTCTCCAAGCGTACTATACTTATCTCGTATATTGAGCTTCTTTATCTTATTTCTTTTATTTATTTTTTTTTTACACAGTGGTCACCACTTATCAAGGCCCGGAAGCCACTTAGGGATAAGGGTTATTGCAAGTACAGTACGTTAGTGTGGAGATTTGATGAAGTGTTTACTTAAGGGCGCAGTTCATTGGGAATTTGTTAACGTTGGACTTGAAGACATCCAAGTTGTAGTCAGGTGGGAAGCAGGCAGACGGAACAGAGCTCCACAGGCGTGCAGTTCTAAGAAAGAAGCTTTGTTCATGGAATCCACGTTTTGATTTTATTCAGATTGTCTGATAAATATTGATACTAATATTTGTATGGACTTTAATTTTACAGTATTATACTATCTGTAATCTGAAAGGATTTCAAAATTTCAGTAAACACACACCCACCCACCCACACACACACACACACACACACACACACACACACACACACACACACACACACACATATATGTCTCTTTCTCTTCCTTATCTCTTTGTTTGTTCTTTCTTTGTCCCTCTCATTTTCTCTGTTTTTTTTCTACTTGATTAATCTAATAGATATCGATATGGACTATTGAATTGGCTAAGCCAAGCTCAAATCCAGTAAGAATCAATTGCATTTCCTTACTCTCTAATACAACTGGGAAAGGTATAAAGTTCCTATCCATGGCTATGGGTAAAACAGCAACTGGTGTTCAATTAATCATATACGATATGCGTTGTTCTTCAGTAATCAATAATTATGGCCAATGAAAGTGATCGGTTGGCAGAAGTTGAAAGTCTTTGCTGTCTGTCTTGTAACAATGTCTTTTATGATTCGGTCATGTAGCTCATCACATGGACATGGAAGTAATTTGCGGAATTATCCTCACTACTGGTCCGCCGTATCAGTTGGCAGTTGAGGAATTGCATAACAACTATTAATCCTTTTCGTACATACTGTGGTTCCACGCAAACAAATAAAAAAGTTGCCATAAATTATTATACATTTGTACTTGACCAATTATATTTGTTTTTTGTGGAAGCCAGGGATATTGGTGAATACGTTTTGATTCCATTATTTGTTATTCCGAGCGTTTTCCGAAATCAGCTCAATTTGAAGACACGTGGTTCAAGATCAAGTCAGATCAAGTCCACAGAATTGCTGTTGAAATAACAAACGACAAGGTTCTATAAGAAGGCTGACTGGGAAACCATCAGGAATCTCATCAGAGATGCCCCATGGAGATGTATCTTTTCTCTTCCTGCAGAATAGTGTGCAAATGAGGCCACTGAATGGTTCAAAATGGCAATTGAAGCACATATTCCCACACGGAAGTTCTATAGCAAACCCCACTCTCCCCAATGGTTTACTTCTACTTGTGCAACTGGGATTGCTCAAAGGCAGCATGCATACCACAGATTCATCCGACATAAGTCCAGTACAAACAGACAAAAGTTTATAGAAGCTAGAAGTAATTGTAAGAAAGAAATAGCCACAAAACTACCAGAAAACGCCCTGAAGCGCAGAAATTAGGAACTTGCAATTTCTGGAAAATCTACAACAGTGTAGTAAATAATGGGCAATCAACAATTCCCCCGCTATTCAACAATCATGAGGTTGTTTGCATGGCAACCGAGAAGACTAACATGCTTGCCACTCAGTTACATTGAACCCAGCAAATTACTCCCTCCCTGATTTTCCTTTGTGGACAGACACCACACTAGATGATCTGAAAATCACTGTTTCTGAAGTGCATGATGGCATAAAAATCTAGACACCTCAAAAACATGTGGATCCGATCTCATCCCGGTTGTACTATTAAAAAAATGCTTCGCTAAGATTGTTCCAATCCTCTCCAAACTTTTCAACAAATACCTTAGCGAATCTTGCTTTCCTGACTGCTGGAAAACTGCTTCTGTGGTATCAGTTTACGAGAATTCTGATGAAAGAACTAACCTATTAAATTATCGCCCCATTAGTCTGCTCCTGCTTTTCACCAAAATATTTGACCCTATAATTAATTAAGCTCTAGTCCACCATCTTACAGTTGCTAAACTTCTGTCCGACCAACAATATGGATTTAGGCAAGCCGGTTCTACTTCAGTTATCCTAACTGTAATCTCATGTTTTTTTCTTTATTTGCTTTTAGAATGTTTTTTTTTAAATAAATATAAGAAACTTATAACAAAAAATAAAGTTTGTTGAAGAGGTTTTTATTTTAACAAAACAGACATTTTTTATTTTTAATAAAACACGATCATGCATTATTGAAATATGTGTGAAGTTTGAGAAAACTATTTTTTGCCCGCCCCTGCTATACACTCTTTCCACATCTCAACTGAAAACCAAAAAAGTGATTCCGTCCTAGTAATGTACAAGTGTCTAAAAATCAAATACATGGTGACTCCCAAAATATACCAGCAGTAAAATTGTTAATAAAATTTATTTAAACTTGAGAAAAATATGATTGAACAAGTAAAAAAGAACAATCCGTCTCGTTTTGAATTTTGTCTTTTATTACAATGTCGAAGTAATAATATGGGATGCCCACCCCTCCAAAATTGCGACCAATAGAATCGTTAATAAAATTCACAATCTTTTCTGCAATCTGATCATATTTGGTACAAATGAATCTTAGTCTGTGTTTGACTTGTCCACCAAGTTTCCTGCATGAGTGTTCAACAGTAATTGTTTTATCGCTGTTCAATGGTAATCATGTCTGGATACAAATCGTCAATTATTTTGATATACTCCTCTCTTAACAATGCTTTGTTTTCAGCTGTGATGTTCATTTTCAAAAATTCAAGAAGAGTCTGGTGATTGTAATGATAAACATTATCTTTGAAATAATTCCACAGATAAAAGTCTGCGAAATTAACTCTTTCATGCATCCTGTTATTCCGCAACAACAAATAGAACAGACATTATGAATTATCATAAATTTTGATTTGATATTTGTTTTCATGATAGTTAGGGACAACGAGGAATATTTTTTACCTCCAATATTAGTCATTAGGAGGCACTTTGGGAAATGAGCTCAACTTGAACATATCCATGGTTCAAGAACAAATGAGCTCAACTTGTATGTATTCGTGGTTCAAGAACAAATGAGTTCAACTTGGACATATTCGTGGTTCAAGAACAAATGAGCTCAACTTGGACGTATTCGTGGTTCAAGAACAAATGAGCTCAACTTGGACGTATTCATGCTTCAAGAACAAATGAGCTCAACTTGGACATATTCGTGGTGCAAGAACAAATGAGCTCAACTTGGACGTATTCATGCTTCAAGAACAAATGAGCTCAACTTGGACATATTCGTGGTGCAAGAACAAATTCCCTGCTTATTTTGTTCCAACTCTTTGGACTCATTGGTTTAGTAGTTTCCATCAATTCACTGCTTTCATTTCAGTAGACATATTTGGGCTGGTGAATATTTGACCCATTTAAGGATTCTTGGCAAGGTGCAAAAACTTATCTGTAATTTGATTGGCCTCACTTTTTTTTTTATCTACAACCTCTCTCTCATATATATATATATATATATATATATATATATATATATATATATATATATATATAGTAAGTTATAAAATATATATGCCGATTAAGCTACATCCTAAAGTGGATGAAACGCGAAATATTCAGTGTAGCTTAATCGCCATATATATTTTTAACTTACTAACTAGCTCTACCTACGTATTGAGCACTGTTGAAATAAATACTTAAAGTTTACACATAAATTTATACCTTCGTATATTTATGTGAGTAAATGAAGTAGTTATATATATATATATTACAGCATAATCATGTTGAGACACCTGTTTCCATCAGATCACTGAAGTTAAGCAACGTTGAGCCTGGTTATTACTAAAACGGGTGACCAATTTGGGAATTCCATGTAGGAGGACATCAACACCTCCCTGCAAGAGTTGCAAAACCCTAACGTCATCATCTCCCTCAACGGGGATATACATGCAGCTGGGAATCGTTTGTGAATTTCATACTCCCATGAAACTTCCTCTTTTGGAGGAAGCCAGTTAAACCTGAATAGGATTAGTGCCAACCAACACCTCTCTCATATACGTGATGTTGCTAGTCTCAGTCTTTCTTTTATAAATACTATTATGATATGTATTCTTCAGAATTGTCTGATCTATTCCCTGCTTCCTTTGTTCCAGCTCGTTTGAGTCATTCGTCTAGTGGTCTCCATCAATTCGCTGTTTTGATACCACATTATAATACAGCTTCCTATTCCAGTAGCTTATTTAAAAAAAATGCAAGCTTGTGGAACTCACTTCTTGCTGACTGTTTTCTTTCTAATTATAGCCTTGATAGGTATCTCCTGTCTTTGTGATAATCATCTTTTGTTCTTGTTAGCTTTTTACATCAACTGGCTTCATACATTGTCTTAAGCTATAGTCCACCATCTTACAGTTGCTAAACTTCTGTCCGACCAACAATATGGATTTAGACAAGCCGGTTCTACTTCAGTTATCCTAACTGTAATCTCATGTTTTTTTCTTTATTTGCTTTTTAGAATGTTTTTAAATAAAAAAATTTCGATTAAGTGCGTAGAATTTCTGTAAAAAAAAAATTATGCATGACAGGGTTAATGAGGATTGGCTAAGCTCTCATGTAGACAGGTAGTCAACCTTCAATGATGGAACTGCACCTAGTTAACTATTTTGTGCATATATTTCCAATATATAGGACGCATTCCAAAACTAATAAACCGATCATTATGAATTATGGAATGTATATTCTAGGTAACACGGTGAATAAAGTGGACGGATGATTTTTTTGTAAACTTTACTAGTCTTTTTCTCTCAACTTCTTTCCTCATCTCTCTCTCTCTCTCTCTCTCTCTCTCTCTCTCTCTCTCTCTCTCTCTCTCTCTCTCTCTCTCTCCTAGCAATATATGTATATGTATAGATGAAACGCAGACATTTTTGTATGGCTCACTTGCCATAGAAATATTTCTTGTACTATTACTACTAAACTGTAGTTTAGTATTTAGCAATATTAAATACTGAAACAAATAATATATATGTAATATATTATTTTAAAATGTAAGTAATTATATATATAATAATAATTATAATGTAAGTAATGGTATATATATATATAATGTAAGTAATTATATATATATATAATATATTTATCATATATATATATATAATGACTTTATGTGTGTGTGCACGCGCAAAATGTCAAACTACTGGCAAATTACTCCATCAATTTTTAGTCAACACACTTGAAACATGACATATAAGAAATTCAGACTTGTGAAACAAATTCGATTTGTTTTTTGGCTGGCAAAAATAGCTGCTAAGAGGTCAAAATTAAAAACGCTTTAAGTCAATTAAAGGGCTCCTCTACGCATGCACAAATGTACATTTGTATGTATGCGTTATGTTGGTTAATTAGCTAAGTTTTGATATAGCTGATGGCACACAAGTCCTTTAATTATTTTATTTTGGAAATCACTACTATATATTAGGTACAATATAATAATCAATAGAGAATTAGCTCTATAATAATAAATACGAAATCTGCATAAATTAAAATATAATATTTAAGCGTATTTTACGACTGGGCAACGCCGGGTGGCCTGCTAGTATACTATAGCCATTCATGATACCCTGTGTGTCTTTCTCTAAGCATGTTTCAAAAAAGCGTGATGACTTCTTTATTATGCCTCGGAATTGTTGATGTCGAATGATAATTTGTATTGTTTGGATTATTCGGACTGCTCATCTTATCTTGAGTGTTATTCTCACAACGTTTCAGCAGATGTAACCTCCGACCTTCTTCAGGTTTATTTTGTCGAGCTTCGGTATATTTCTGTCAAATTTAGGAATCTATACAGAATTTTGAATGCAACCCTTTATTCAATCCTCAGGATTAGCATGTTACTGTTCTGACAGCCATGAAGGCTTAAATAATTCGAACTTGTATTTATAGTATCACCCGTGCTGAGAATTGAACCTTCAACCTCCAGAAGAATGTCATTTAGAACTGAATTTTAATCGGGTCCTTGCAAAGGTCAGCCGAAACGTAATATGCTCGCATTCTGTAAGCTATAACTGGGTAGAAATTTCAAGCAATTTGCAATTATACTTTTAGTATCATTCCCCACTGAGGATTGAATCTTCAACCTTCAGAAGAGTGTCACTTAGAATTGAATTTTGTACCTAGTACTTTATATGTTGTTCCACGGATCATTGGGCAGATCGGATTTTACATCATCCAAAACGTTGTGAGAATAAAACCCAAGATGAGATGAGTAGTCCGACCCCCTATATCCATGACAAATAGCAGGAACATGAGAATTCTACCGTCAAACTCCTCGGCCTAACATTTGTGGGCAATATGAACTGGAACAAATATATACAAAGGCTGCTGCAAAGAAGATGGGTTCCCTCTATCAAGCTGAGTGCCTCAGAGGTCGATCCTTGGACCATTATTATTCCTGATATTCATAAACAACCTCCCTGATAATATTGTGTCTGAGATGGACATATTTGGTGATGATACAATGCTCTATAATATGCATGAGGGAAGAACAGATGTACATAAATCTAAGACAATGGCAGAATCGTTAGAAAATGATCTCCAGATTATAGTGCAATGGGGCCGCAAATGGATGGCAACATTTAATGCTAGTAAAACTAAGCTGCTCTCCGTTAACAATTACAAGACGCCTCTCCAACCTCCTATATCCATAACAAATAGCACCCTACCTGAGAATTCTACCTTCAAACTCCCCGGTCCAACATTTGCGGGCAATATGAACTAGAACAAATACATATAGGACATTGCAAAGGCTGCTGCAAAGAAGGTGGGTTCCCTCTATCAAGCTAGAAGACTACTCACGCCTGAGAGTATCCTCTACCTTTACAAGGCCACCATTCGCTCATGCCTGGAGTATTGTTGCCACATCTGGGCTGGTGCATCTACCATTAGTCTCTCTCTCTCTTAGATAAAGTCCAAAAAAGAGTTGTCAATCTAATCGGTCCCACTTTATCAACTAAGCTCCAGCCCCTGTTTCATCACTGCAACGTTGCATCACTGTGCCTGTTTTACAGATATTTTAATGGAATGTGTTCTGATGATCTCGTTTCACTTGTATCCCCTCGCCGTACATATCCCCGACAAACCCGCTTAGCAATAAGATCTCACCCCTTCACTGTTAATGTCCCTAAATGACAGAAAGCTTTCTATTCTAATAGTTTCTTCCCTCGAACAGCTAGACTTTGAAATTCCCTTCCTGCTGCCTGCTTCTCTGGCTGTACGCATAAGTGAAGCAGAGGGAATATGGTGAAGAAAAAGGTGAAGCAGAGGGAATATGGTGAAAAAAAAAGGTGATTTCACGTGAATGGATAAATCCTCTGCTTCACTTTTTGTTATCAAGTAAGATCTTTGACTTACTTGCAGTTTCATCAAATACTTTTTTATGCAAAATCCAATCCCGCATTTTACTAATTCCTACCGTCTGATGAGAAGGAAATTATTTCTTCGAAACTCCACGGATTAAGGACTATCCACTTATTAAGTGTTTTCTTTTCAGATTAAATATGTTTTTAATTCTTTTTCAAAATGTTTGTTAGCATGTTTTATTAACTATTTGCTCTTATTATAAGCTCTATTTTCTACTTGGTTTTATCGAGCTTTTACATCTGGTTGAGATTACTTTATATATATTAATTCTTTAATATTCATAATATACTTTAGTTTTACCATCTTGGATCATTTTGGTAAATTTAATTGTAATTTTTATTTTATTTTATATATATATATATATATATATATATATATATATATATATATATACAAACAAGTCCGTTAGCTAGAATCTTTTTATCTTAAACTAGCCTGGGTGCTCGGTTTTGCCCGGGTGTTTGGAGGTGTGTGTTGAGCAAAAAAAAAAAAAAAAAAAGTTGTAGTAGGCAGGCAGGCCTAAACCCGTACCACGAAGGAGGAAAAGAACGCGAAAAAAAAAACGTGACGTTTTTACCGTTGCATCCATCGCCAAACTGGAAATGGCAAAGGCTAGTCAATCGAAAAGAGGGGATGACTTTCGAAAATATCGGCGAAAAAAGCGACCCCTCCCTGTAGAAAAGTGCTTAGTTGAGCGTGAAGGAATTAATGTTTTTAGTCAATTTTTTTTTTCGATATTTGTTGTCCAAAGGCTCGAGTTTAAAAACGATACTAATTTCATGAAAATCTGTCGCCTCTGTCGAAAGTTTTAGGCAGACATACATACATACATACATACATACATACATGATGGCAGCAAACTCGTTCTCGGGTATTGCCATTACTTAATACATCTCTGGCTCAAATGAGGCAGACATGAGCGCCACTAGCAGCACGTGCCAGACGGTCACTTCTATGAACCTTCTACAGTCCTTCACATCTGCTGATGACCGGGTCCAAGCTGTGGTGCCCCGAACACCTGCCAGACCAGACCCTGGATGTTCCAGAATCTTTATTTCCATTGACGCCCATATCCGCATCAGTCCTCATTGAGTGTCCGTTTGCCGTTTTAGGCTACAGCCAGCCTTTTTGATATCGAGATACACACTGATGTATACATACATACATACATGATGATTGCAACGTCTTGTCAGACGAGTGCCACTCCCTCAGACCCTTAAAGTCCATGAGCCCAAAAATGACTTTTTTTTTTAGTCCTACCAGTGAATTCACACGCTCAAGCAGGCATGACACTGAAGATTGTCATTGAGATCAATTATTACATGCTTCCAGAATTTCAAGCCTCCACGTGTCACAACTTTTCCATCGCCACAGGACCACTTTTATAGGCAAATGCCTGAGAGAGTATCTATACACAGATGATGTTACAGAGTCTTAGCTTTGTATGACAGCTAAGTCTCTCTCTCTCTCTCGGTTTAAAATGTTGAGATCCAGCAATTAGCAAGAGCAAGATAGCCAGCAACAATTTAAACTGCAGACCAGCTTAATGTGGGTAATGGTCTCCTGCTTTATGGTATTTTAAATCAGAGATTTGCTTCTTCTAGAAAGGTTACCTTCACCACGGCTTACAGGAGTCCTCTCCACCCCAACACACACATACATACACACAAACACACACGGTGCTAGTTGGCCGTTGACCCCGAAAAGGGGTTCATTCGCCCTTTGGAAGGTCTTGTTTTTAATCCTTCAAGGAGACTAGCCACCCTCTTCACCAAACAAGTCTGGATGGGGTACCAGTTTAGTTGCCGGTGACCCGACCATGAGGCAGGTAGTACTGGGTTACATGGTACCAGTAGCATATGATATGACCTGACATACATACATACATAGATACATACATTTAAACAGGCAGATGAGATTTATATTATAGATGGAACGCAATTATTCCCGGCTAGGAAAATATGCATAAATAGGACTGGACATAATAGTTAAATGAAACCAATTATCCAATAAGAAACTATAAAAAATTTATATATCAATAGGATAGCGTATGTGTTATTTAATTTGTGTGTCACGCTTACATCCGAGTGACTGTCGTTTAATTGTTATGGACTTCTATTTCTTGTAATAAATAGTTTTACCAAGAATTTGGTTTCGGTTTCGATTATAGCTGATGGAACTCCAGTAATCTATTTTTTTATAAATAATTTTGTCAAGAATTCTTCATACGTTTTGGTTCCGGTTCCGATTATAGCTGAAGGAACTCAAGTTATATATATATATATATATATATATATATATATATATATATATATATATATATATATATATATATATATATAGTAATTAGTAATTTATAAAATATATATGGCGAAATTTGTGTGAGTAAATGAAGTAGTTATATATATATATATATATATATATATATATATATATATATATATATATATATATATATGCATATATTTTTTGCATAAGTTTTGGTTTCGGTTTCGATTCAAGCTGATGCATCCAAGTCACATGGATATATTTTTAATTTTTGAAATCGCAACTTTGTAATATATAAAAATCAATTAGAACATCAACTCTATAACAATATATATGAAATCTGCAAGAATGAAAATATCATATTTATGCGTACTTTATGACCAGACTACGCCATGCGTCTCTGCTAGCTTTGATAAATACTTTTGAAGTTTTAACAAAAGAGCTACAATAATATCAGAGTGTCTCCATTTACACTGAACATCTACAGAATGCCAACATCAATATATTACATATGAAAGAGTCTGCTGTGGAATTTCCACAGATCCCGATAGTGAATAATTAATTAAGTTCGTTTTTCTAAGAATATCCAAATTAGTTAACCCTCATGTAGTGGTTCGCATGTCTATGATTGAGTATATTTAGAAGTTCGTTTTAATAATTTTTGAAAAGAAAAAGTAGGCTTTTGATATCAATGCCAGAGGGAGAAAACAACTCAACTTTATATATATTGAGTTGGGATAAAAAACGATTCCGTTTAAGACCGGCAAAAATTTTTAATTAATAATTTTAATAGACTATAATTTTTCATAGGTGACGCGATATAGAGTTCACATGTTTTAGAATGAAAATAATAGATACATTTAAGTATATACAAGTTCTACTTTTTCTTTTTTTTTCTTCCTTTTCTTTTTCTTTTGTTTTCTTTAGCGTCCATAAACAGACATTTTTTTTTTATTTTTATCGTTTGAAATTTAATGTTGTTTAAAAAAAAACTAGATTTGCACGAGATCTTGTAATGTATGTGTATGCTTCCAATTCCGGTTATAAAACAAATGAGTATCGGCAGAAAAGAGTTTGATAAGGGGATCTAAAACGGTCCCCTATTATCAGGTTTGAAACCGACGATACCGATGACTTATCTCATCTAAACTTTGGGAAAATAATATATATATATGTATATATATATACATACATACATATATATATATACATACATGTATGTACATACATATATATACATACATATATATACATACATATATATACATACATATATATACATACATGTATGTACATACATATATATATATATAAGTATATACATATATATATATACATATATATATATGCATACATATATACATACATATATATATATATACATACATATATTCACATATATATATATGTGTGTGTATATACATACACACATATATATATATATATATATATGTGTATATATATATATATATATATATATATATATATATATATATATATATATAAGTTTGGTGGTTAAATTTTAAATTCTGAAAAAACAGCATATTCGAATTAAGAATTTATTGTTTGAGACAATATCTCGCTTATCACACACACACACACACACACACACGCGCGCGCGCGCGCACACACACACGCATATATATATATATATATATATATATATATATATATATATATATATATATATATATATAGTTGATAAGAAGATTCTTTTTGAATTCTGTTCAATATATTCCCAATCGAATACTGAAAAATATGCGCCTCATAAAATTAGCCATGATAGTTGCAGCATTTTCTTAGGATTCATTTCCAGGACATCTTGATACAACGGAATTTATCTCGAGTTGCTCCTATTAACGAGGATACAAAACGGAAACAATATTGTAAGGCAAAATCAATAACGATAGCTGCAGGGCAAGATGAGCTGAAGCCACTCCAACGAACCGACACTCTGGAGCATATAAACACATGATTCATTAAATAACTTTACAGAAATGCATTCTTCTTCTTCTTCTTCTTCTTCTTCTTCTCCTCCTCCTTCTTCTTCTTCTTCTTCTTTCTTCGTATTTTTCTTTTTCATATTTTTCTTCTAATTCTTTTTCTTCTTTTTTTGGTTTTATTTTTCTTCTTTCTTTTCTTTTTGGTTTTCCTTTTCCTTCTTTTTTTTCTTCTTCGTCTTCTTTTTCGTCTTTTTGCTTTTTTTCTTCTATTTCTTAGTCTTCTTCTTTGTCTTTTTTCTTCTTAGTTTTCTACAGTTTTTCTTCTTTTTCTTCATATTCTAATTTTTCTTCTTCTTTTTTCTTCTTTTTCTTCTTCTTCTTCTTCTACTTCTTCATCATCCTTATTTTTGTCGCTGTCACTACTGCTGCTTGTAAAATGTGAGCAGAGTTATCTGCCCATGATGTTCAACTCAAAAACAAGATCATGTTCGTCTGTCTTGATTTATGAGGAGACCCGAATAAAAAAGAGAGAGAAAGAGAGAAAATGACATCGGTTATATTATTTTACCGTATATCAACTCTTTTCGGTTAATTTAGTGCCAGATTTTCTAATTTCGGTCAAAGGTATTATTTTAGGTGCTTATCCAGTTGCCCCTCGATGGTTAAAACTGCTCGTAAAATGAAAATAAATAAAATAGTACAGAAAGCTTATTATGTACTTAGGTATTAGGTTTTAAAAAAAGAAAAGAAAGAAAAACCAATACATTAAACATTATACAAATTCATCCAGAATTTTTGTTGTAAAAACAAAACTGATTGTTGAATTCTCTTATCGGCCATTATGCCAAAGGGACATAACGCAAACTTTAAGAGTCAGCAAGGCCTCACCCCTCTTCATTTTAAGAATTAATTTCAAAATTTACACAGAAAATAACTTGATTTGATTTTTTTTGTTTTGTTTTTTTATATAAAATATTGGATTAATTTGTGTAAATTTTGGTGTACAGCCATTTTTTCTAGCCTAACAGGTATATGCACAATAACATTTTTGTGCAATTATAATTTTTTAATATTGGGGTAAAATTAGATAAGCACCCTTCTTTACTTAATAGTAGTAAGTGAATCAATATGTGAACTATAGCCGAAGAGGGGGCACCATTTTTTAACTGGATTACTCTCCATTATCTTGGTCCACTTCTTATGATATTGAGTTCTTAGACATCAAGTATCGCATTCTGAATCTTTGGAATGACTCAAGCTGGTCTTGGAGGAAAACTTTCAATAACAGCAGTCTTTCTCTGCTTAACCCAGCATTATTTACAGTGCTGAACTTTCTTTTGTCCCTGTGGTACATAATGGATGTCCTTATGTTGTTTAGTGATTATATCAGCTAGTGTTAATCTTAAAAAAGGTTGAACAAAGTACAAATTGAAGTGACACGAAGTTTGGGAAATAAACCAGTCTGCCAGGAAAGATATAAGGAAGATAGGCCAGCTAAGGATGAAGTAGAGAAAAACAAAAAGACGTCAGCTGACATGATGTGACGTCATGGATATCAAGGTTGACAGAGAAACAAGTTTCAGATGAATCTGTTTATGGAACTCACTGTAATAGAGCGTGTGTATCGGTGCGTGTTAGAAAATCAGCAGCAGCCGAAGAAAAGCTGGCTTGCGAAAATATTAGCGACAGCAGCCGTTAAAGCATGTATGCAAATTAGCAAGTGCGCACGAGCTTGTGTCACAAGAAAAGAAGAAAAATATACACCATGTGATCGAGGAAAGGAAGCAAGTTGCATGCCAAGAAAGATGGGGGTGTAAATACGAGGTTGAAAAAGCACTGGCTAGCGCTAGTGTGAGGTGGCGACGACAGAGACTTTTAAAAAGCACATGTGCTTGCAGAAAGACTTTGGAAATAAAACGGAATGTATTATTTTGGAGGAACCACAAATAAATGCATTTCTTTTGCACTTAAAAAAATACCAAGCCGGATTTTCCTTGAATGGCCGAAGCAAACCAGCTGGGCGGGGGGGGGGATTAAGAGAGGGGGTAGACGTGCCACATTCTGATTTTAGGTTCGTTAGGAAGGCTGTCTGTTTTTGTCTTTATAATGTATGGATGGCACACTAGAAGAACATCCTATTCAAAGCCCACAGCAAACGGTGTTTGATCATTTTCAGTTCCTGATATTAAACTTCATCTGTAATATACAGTGGTATCAAAAAAAAAGTCTGCACTTTTCATTTTTTTTCAAAATTTATTTCTTTCATGTTTTTTTTTTTTTGTTTGTTCATTTTGTGACTGAGTATCAGACAAGGCGCGGGTTCGAGAGGTTTTGAGTGTAATGACGCAGTAAAAAAGTAACGGCCATGTTACATCATGTAAATATGTAATAATTAAAAAAAAAGTTAAAATCTCCATCAGGTGAAAATCTGTCCCCTAAGATCTCTGCTCATGGTTCACCCATTTGTTTTATGAAAATTAATTAGAAGAAGTTAAGTTAGTCTCTCTCTTGTATGAATCATTTTTCTCCAAAAGAACCTTCCCAGCATGTTAATCCCTCTCAGGTAACACAGACTATGCTTACAAAGAATTATGATTTATGCTATGTTTTAGAGGGGGTATCTGAAATCATAAAAGTGCTTAATTAGACATTTATGCTGATGACACTACCATCTATGGTAGCACATCAAAGACCATAAATGACCAAGTTCTCTCTGATTCTCTCTGTTCTGATCTTGAGCACGTAGTACAATGGGGAAAGAGGTGGCTGGTTACTTCTAATGCATCTAAAACCAAGCTTCTATCTTTACATCATCAACGCTCTGATCCCCATCCGGCATCAATTGAAATGAATGGCTCTCATCTTGGGGAGGCTTCATGTTTTGACCAGCTTCTGGGCTTAACCTTTACTCCTAATCTGAAATGGAACACATACATCCAATACGTTGCCAAGGTCGCTGGAAAAATGGTGGGATCCTTCTATCAATCCAGTAGATATCTCACTGCTGATGCAATTCTCTATCTATATAAAAGCTAGGTATGTCTAAGGATAGAGTACTCTTGCCACATCTGGGCAGGAGTTGCTAGAAGGGACTTATCCTATCAATAGAGTTCAAAATAGACTTCATAGCCTAGTAGGGGATGCCCTTTTCTCTTCCCTGCAACCTCTTTCTCATAAAAGAGATGTTGCGAGTCTGTCTCTACTTTATTGCTATTTTCATGGCAAGTGCTCATCTGAGCTCCAATCTATGGTCCTCCCTCGCCAAACTTTCACAAGAAACACTCGTCTAGCTGAAAACACTATCAATAATTTCCCCCACTCTTTATCTTTGCCTAAACCTAAACGTAGATTCCATGAACAAAGTTTCTTTCTTAGAACTGCACGCCTGTGGAATTGTCTTCTGCTTGCCTGCTTTCCAGCTGACTACAATATGATTGTCTTGAAGTCCAACGTAAGCAAGTTCTTGATGAACCGTTCCACTTAAGTTAACAAATTTATCGAATTTCCATTACTAACTATTACTATATTTTCCAATTGACTACTGTACACTCTTTAACCCTTATCCTTGAGTGACCTCTGGGCCTTGATAAGTGGTGATGTCTATGTAAAAATATATATATATTTATATATTTATAAATTATTAGGAATAATAGTCAGATGATAAATGTGAGGGGGATGAATTATAATGGATAAAATATAGAAAGGTTTTACTTGAATAAGATGGAGGATACTGATATCCATTGCATGATTGATGAACACATTCCAAAGGACATCCTGTATGGATATGTTAGCATCTGGGAAGAGGTCTACTGGCCACTCCATATCTCCGATACAAAGATGTTGTGAGGTGCGACAGAAAGACGATCAACATCGACATTGAGTCTTGGTGGAGTATTACAGATGACCACTGAAGATGGAAAGACTTTTGCACAACAGAAGCGCGTTCTCTTTAATGTTGAGCAGAATACACTCCATGGAGATTACTCGGATATGATTCCAAGGGAGATAAATCAGATAATTCTACACTTAATATATCATCTAATATCTTTATGTAGATGTTTTTATTTGTTTTTGTTAGCGATACTCATTGAACGAATTCAATTATTTATACGAAAGTGCATTTTTACCTAAATGCGTGTTGGGAATAATTTTCCCTTTGACCAATTTGGTACCCCCTAAATGGGAAGCGGCATATATATATATTATTTTAAAAATATAATTATCCACTGACACGTCACTAGATTCAGCCACTCTGATGAGTCGTAGACGACGAAACACGTGACAGTGGATAATTATATTTTAAAAACAATCTATCTTTAAATATTTGTGAATTCATTTCTTTTTTGAGTATGTATTTTGCAAACAAATAGTTTAGAATTGATAGGTTTTATTTATTGAGCGGAGATCATGGGATGTGGCCTTTCTAGGTGAGCACATCGTGATGAGAAGTGTGTAGGGGGAAGGAAGACAGTGACAGAGAGAGAGGTTAACTTGTTTTCGAGTAATGATCGTTAGATCAGCAAGTCCTCTATCAGAAAAAACAGAAGAGATAGTTGTATTCCCACAACACAAAGAAAAGTTAATCGCCATTTTTTAATCCCATAATGTACTTGAATAAAAAACTATTTATAGATTTGATTTGTAAGTATATATTTTGCTAATTAATACTCTGAAAATGATAGATTTTATTTATTGAGTAGAGATCCTAGAATGATCCTAGAATGGTACCTGTAAAATATTCTCCCAACAATTTATGTTAACTATTCTTCTCCTTCACAATTCTCGGTATAAAAATTCAATAGGCAGCTGATTCTTCTGTTTCTCACAATTCTTGGCCTCAAAATTCAATAGACATCTGACAAAACTCACTTCTACCAAAAGAAATGCCCTTCTCTGATCAACAGACTTTTTTATTGAAACCGTCTGCCTTTCGTATGCATATTAGATGCTCTGAAGTCTCATTACCTCACAAGATCGCCAGCTTATAAGTAAATACAGCAGTCATATTTTTTTTATTCTTTATTCTTCTTGCTTGACACAAACACTGCATGCTGTACAAAAATTAGGTTTGTACTAATTTTTAATTATACAGAGAGAGAAAGAGGGAAAGAGAAAGGGGGCGAGAGAGAGAGAGAGAGCGAGAGACGGCTCGTTTTCAAGTGATGATTTTTAGAGCAGCAAGCCGTTTACCAGAAAAGGGAGATAATTGTATTCTATCAGAAAGAGAAGATACTTGTATTCCCACAATGCAAAGAAACGCTGTTCACTGCCTTATTTTTTCTTTCTTTAATCCTATAATATATTTGTGTAATAATATTTAGATGCAGGAGTATATAAATACAGTTGAGTTGGGAATTTTCCATCTATGGTTAGAATTAGACGAGTAGAAATTTCCATTAGAAGTCCAGATATAGCTACGTATCTCAGCGGTTACATCACAGACCGATCCGCTAATGTGACATGGTGAATGGGCAGCTCAAATCTTTGTTTTGTTTTATTAAATCGTCAACGAGAGAAAGAGAGAGTGAATGTCTTTAGATTCTTTGAAAAAATTAACTCTTATTGAAACTTATTTAGATGTTGGGAGGTGACAGTGGTCAAGTGGTTAATGGCACAGACTAACGACCTGGATGTTCCAAGTTCGAATCCAGTTCGTTCCACAAAAATCATTTTCACTTAGGATACTGGAAACCTTCTTGTGGTCCCTTCCGTAAGTATTTCTAGATATAATTCTGACTAGAGAAATATTAAGGAAACCAATGCCAACAATAGAACCTTCGGACTTATATGATATGATGATGATGAAGTGGGAAGAATCAAGACAGCCTCCCTAAAGGAGCATTCTAGCCTGCATCAAGCAGTAAGCAATAAACTGACTCCACCTGGGATGATGAACCTCGTATGATGACCCAGAACCACACCTCAGCCTGACAGATGTTAGGCCAAGAGTCTGTCAAACTGTGTCGAGGACGTATTCTTGATTGGTATGAATATAACCTACTCAAGCTGCGCCAGGTAAACATATATCCTCGTATGATGAGCAGAAGTAATAGCACATGTTAATTAGCAACCTTTCTCTTAATATGACCAAAAACATAAAATAAAATATTGATTTGGACAAAAAATTGAAATCGGTGAATGTGCTTGGAATTTCTTTTTTTATTAGAATACTAACGAAATACTACAGAGCTGCTTCTCCGCTGACTACAGCATGGAAGTTTTTAAATATAATGCAAACAAATTCTTGTTGGGCTGTCCTTTTTATATAATCAACTTATGACCAGTTTCAACCATCATTTTCACTTTCTTTTCAGGAAGTTTTTTTTTCCACCTAACATGAACGCATTAACCTTTATCCTCGAATAGCCCCTGGGTCTTGATAAGTAAAGATTCATTAAGGAAATAAAAAAAAATGATAATCGCTATTCAGAGTTCTGATTTTTAAATTGTCTTTTTCGTTTTATTTGTTTTTCACTCGCTAACTCACACCTCTAATAGAGTTATCTGCATCCTAAACATGTTCTTCATCTTTTTCCATTTCAGATGCACTCACATCACAGATATAGGCGTCGGTTATTTATCGACGATGACTTCTTTGATAAAGCTCTACCTGCGGTGGTGTACACAAGTGCGCGATTACGGCCTGCAACATTTGTATTCCATGCGAAATCTACGCGTCTTATCTTTAGCCGGTAAGTTTCTGCATTTGATCGGTGATCCTTCTATCGACAAAACCACAACCGTTTTTCTCCTCCTCCACCACCACCACCACCATCACCATCATCATCGATTTTACATAAGAATACTTTTAGATTTTATGTACGAAGTGCCTTCAATAAGTTTCCAGACTTTTTTCATATGGCCACTTTTAGTGATAGTACACACATTAAACTCTAGTCCTCTTTGAAGTAACTCCCTCCGGCTACAATGCACTTGCACCGTGCCAACAACTTCTGGAAGGTCCCATCGAAGTCCTTTTGTGTGAGCTTAGTCATCACACTCTCTTTCATCTCCTCAATTATCTCATATCGACAGCCTCTAAGGTTTCCCTTGAGCTTAGGGAATAACCAAAAGTCAGAGGGAGCAAGGTCTGGACTATAGCAAGGGTGAGTAACTGTCCCGGTCAAATTATAAAGATGGAGTTGTGAACTGGTGCATTGTTTTGGTGAAAATGTCATTGACCCGATTTGAAAAGTGCTGACCTCTTCCAACGGAATCTCTTCCTGAACTCCCTTAAAGCCTCAACACAGTATTCCTTGTTGACTGTGTGGCCAGTGGGAACCCAGTGCATGTAGATTATACCCATGCTGTCAAAAAAAAAGGGATCATAAGTTTCTGGCTGGATTTGCTCTGTTTGGTCTTCTTGGGTCTTGGAGAGCCAACATACTTCCACTGGGAACTCTGTCTTTTGGTCTCTGGGTCAAAGCAGTAGATCCAGCTTTCATCACAGGCCACCAGAGCATTAGGAACTGCGGGATTGAACTCAGCACCTTTGGGTAACTGTAAACTTTGATACAACGTCTAGGACCACAAGAATTGTCCTAGTGACATATGGCCGAGTGGTCCTAGACGTTGTATCAAAGTTTACAGTTACCCAAAGGTGCTGAGTTCAATCCTGAACGAAGGCAGTGAAAAGTAACATTCAAAACAGAGAATCAACAACTATATCCCTGAGTCTAGGTGGAGTCCGAACACGGTACCCCCGTAATAATAATAATAAAGGGTTGGGTTTGAGACTCCTAACAAACGGTTCCCCAGTTCGATACAAAACACCTGATGAAGGCCGGAAGGCAAAACGGCCGAAACGTTGTGACGATAACAACCAAGATGAGGAAGTCAGTCCGACAATCTCAATCAATGAAAACACCTCATCTCAAAAAATACAGACAATTACTATTTATATTCTTGTGAATTTTATTGGGGGGGGGGAGTTGCTATGATATCAACTTTTTTGAATTATGATATCGGGTTTGTTTTACTATACACATAGATTTGAAAAAGTTGTCAAAAAACAAATATATAACAAATAAATGTTATCAAAGGCAAGATAATCATATTTGGAGTCATTGGCCGACTGTTCTCATCTTGAGTGTGATTTTCACAACGTTTCAGTTGATATAACCTCCGACCTTCTTCAGGTGTATCTTGTCAGAGTTAGAAAATGTTTCTGTTGAACTCAAGAATTTGGATGGAATTTCGAGCAGAATCCTTTATTTATTTCACGAGGGTAGCATACTCTTGTTCCGTCAGTCAAGAATGGATAGAGGTCCTAAGTAATTCGCAGTTGTATTTTTCAGTCGCCCACACTGAGGATTGAACCTTCAACCTTCAGGAGAATATCACTTTTTACAATTGATTTTTCCAAGTACTCTAACTGCTGTACCACGGGTCTGCTCGAAACTGAAACAAAACACACATAGAACTGCCAGAACTACACGTATATTTCTCTTCTCTTGTACTCCGAGGCATCACCTCCTCTATAACATCAAAGTGATGAAAAAAAAATCACGGACCAAACTTCCTACCCTGATGAAATTATTTTTAGCAAAATATTGGACTTACAACAACAACAAAAAAAGTAAATAAAATGACTTTATCATTATTTCCGACACTTCAAAGTTTTCAAATTTCTCATTTAAATTTTATTCAAAATAAGTGTCTTCTAAAAGTGTGTGACTTTACTTTAACTATGATTTATTTTTGCAGTATAATTTTTTCAATTAATGAATATGAGAGGAAACTATATTACATGGACTTTTATTTAAAATTCAATATGGGCACCACCATTCGCCACCAGCTTTTCGAGTGAGATCATGAACCGCATCAACTGATTTCATAAGAAACTCTTGTGGGATGGAACTAATAACTTCACGTATTCTCCCTTCAAGATTAAAAACCAAATTCATATAACAAATCTGAAAAGAAAAGAAAAGCATAGATTTAATTACCACACGTTAAATAACATACACATGTTAAATACCATACACACATTAAATAACATACACATGTTAAATAACATACACATGTTAAATAACATACACATGTTAAATAACATACACATGTTAAATAACATACACACGTTAAATAACATACACACGTTAAATAACATACACATGTTAAATAACATACACACGTTAAATAACATACACATGTTAAATAACATACACACGTTAAATAACATACACACGTTAAATAACACACACATTAAATAACATACACATGTTAAATAACATACACACGTTAAATAACATACACATGTTAAATAACATACACATGTTAAATAACATACACACGTTAAATAACATACACATGTTAAATAACATACACACGTTAAATAACATACACACGTTAAATAA
>NC_136510.1:38741045-38756045 GCF_053919585.1 Euprymna scolopes
TTTTGAACCCAGTCAACGACGGGCACTTTTGCAAATATATATATATATATCTTTTATGTATATAAGATATATATATATATATATATATATCTTTTATGTATATAAGATATATATATCTTTTATGTATATAAGATATATATATATATATCTTTTATATATATATATATATATATATCTTTTATATATATATATATATATATATATATATATATATATATATATATATATATATATATATATATATCTTTTATGTGCTCATTTGATGTCTCTAGTCTTTTTACCAACATACCGTTGGATGAGACTATACACATATGTACCGACGCTTTATATGATGGTCGCCTGACTGCTCCACGGTTTTCTAAAGAGATTCTTATTGAACTCATTTTAATGTGTACTAAATCCGTGGAATTTAGTTTTTGTGATATTATGTACTGTCAGGTTGACGGGGTTTCAATGGGGAGTCCGTTGGCCCCAACTTTAGCGGATATTTTTGTCGGGTACCATGAATCCGTTATGTTTAATTCTACAACTAAACCCACTGCATATTTCAGATATGTTGACGACACTTTTGCTATTTTTTCATCGCAAAGTGAAGAGTCGATATTTTTTACTAGGTTGAATTCTTTACATGGGGCTCTTAAGTTCACTATGGAAAGTGAGAAGGACAATTCGCTTCCTTTCTTGGATGTTCTTGTCGAACGCTCAAGGGGGGAGGGGGTTTCTCACTACAATCTATAGAAAGCCGACATTTACTGGCCTATATGTGAACTGGTTGTCTTTTGTACCTAAATCACGTAAGGTCGGCCTAATTAATACTTTGGTACATAGAGCCCTCATGATTTGTTCACCTAACAGATTAGATGTTGAACTCGATAAGATCAGGGAAATATTCATCAATAATGGTTATCCTGTTGACCTTATTGATGACTGTATTTTCAAAAAGATTGCGGATTTTAAATCTCCTAAAAAGTTTGGACCCTTGAAATACCCGGTTTATTTGAAATTACCGCGGATTGGAGAGGGGAGTAATAGAATTTCCAAACAGATTCGAAGAAGTATTTACGACTGCTTCAATTCTGTGTCCTTACGTTTGGTATATACTACGAGACCTGCTTTTCCGTCTTTTCGCAAGGATAGTTTGCCTTACATCCAAAATAGTAATATTGTATATCAGTTTAGATGCCAGTGCGATGCTGGTTATGTTGGGCGAACATCCTTACACCTTTTGACTCGTATAAACCAGCATGTTCCATCGAAGATCAGACAAGGGAGGATGGGGTCTGGTGGTCTCCCTCCTTCTGCAGCCTTGGATTCTGCTATTGGCCAACATTTGGTTGACAACCCGTGCTGTGCCGATAGATATAAAATAGATTGGTTCGAGGTGCTACATAGAGCTGACTCCAAAAACCATTTAAAGATTTTGGAGGCCGTCTCTATTGCGGTGCGTCAACCTTCTTTGTGCCGGCAAAAAGAAACATCAAACGCATTGTTTCTATTTGGGGAACTTTGAATTTTTTCTCCCGCTTTTTTTTTTTTTTTTTTTTTTCTTTTTTCTCCCTCGTTGTGCCAATATTTTAATCGTTTTTAAACATAAATAAATTTATTTAGTGTCCCCGTACTTTTGGCACACTTAATAAGTTCCCCGTTAGAACTCTTTATTTTTCGACACAATATTATTTAGGTTGCTATCGATTTTCTCCTGACGAGATGATAGCCGAAAGAGCTCTCGAGAAACTTCCGCGTATTATTTTTAAAACTATATATAAATTCTGTACCTCTAAACATATATATATATATATATATATATATTCAATAGAGAATTGGCTCTGTAATAATAAATACGAAATCTGCATGAATTAAAATATACTTCAGCATAACTTACGACCAGGCAAGGCTGGGCGAACCCCTTTCTCCCCCCCCCCCGTAATTGAGTAAAAGCTTACATTTTCTGTGTGTATTGTTTGTTTGTTTTTTTAAGTTGTTCTTGTCTTTTTTTTTTCTCAGGCTGCTCCCAAGTGACCAGTCATGGCCTTTGTGGACTGGTCAACCTGCGCAACCTTGAGGAACTCGAGCTGACCAACTGTAATAGTGCGGCTGTGGATTTATGCCAATATCTACGAGACAACATTCCCGGATGTTTGGTTCTTGAATAACTACATCTCTTCTCAATTTAGGCTGGGATTTTTACTCTCTCTCTCTCTCTCTCTCTCTCTCTCTCTCTCTCTCTCTCTCTCTCTCTCTCTCTGTTTTCCTTCCTTTTTTTTCATTTTTTTTATTTTGAATGGAGGACTTTTTGACAAAATAATTCAAATTAAAGACAGTGAGGAAAAAAGAGAAACAAAAATGAAGAGAAAAAAGAAAAAAAAAAGGATTGAATTATTGAATAAAATATTCTTAAGAATGCGACCATTCTATCTGCGCGAATAGCAATAAAAACGCTGTTTCAAACTTAAGAATGATGGACCAAGCAAAGAATAATTAGAGAGAGAGAGACTCTTATTAGAGATGATCGGATGCATCTGAAAATAGTATTTAAAACAAGTGTGACAGACCGACGAAAATGATATTTTAAACAAGTGTGACAGACTGACGAAAATGCTATTTCAAACAAGTATGACAGACCGACGTAAATGCTACAAGTGTGACAGATCAACAAAATGCTATTTTAAAACAGTGTGACAGACAAATATAAATGTTATTTCAAAAATTCGTAACAAATCAACAAAAATGCTTTTTCAAACAAGTTTGACAGACCAACGAAAATACTATTTCGAAATTAAGAATGACAGACTGACAAAAATGCTGTTTCACTCTTAAGTGTGACAAAGCGACAAAATACTATTTCAAACCTTTATGACAGATCGACGAAAATGCTATTTTATACAAGTGTGACAAACTGACGAAAATGATTTTTTTTCACATAAGTTTGATAGACCAACGAAAATACTTTTTTCGAACAAGTTTGACAGACAGACGGAATGAGTGACAGACAGACATAAATGCTAATTTGAACAAGTGAAACAGTCTGACTAAAATGCTATTTCAAACAAGTCTGACAGACCAAGAAAAATGCTAATATGTACAAACATGACAGACCAACGAAAATGTTATTTCAAACAAGTGTGACAGACCGACGGAAATACTATTTCAACCAAGCGTGTCAAACGGACAAACAGGCGGGCATCTTCTATCGATGCTTGTGATGCATCTAAAAAAAAAATTAAAAAAAAAAAAAAAAGTAAGAATAATTAATCGAATTTCAAAAACCAAAAAAAGTCTATTGCATTGTGTGATTCCATAAGTCGTTCTATTCCCAACCCACAATCACAAAATCCATGACTACTACTACTATTACTACTATTACTACTACTATGATAATAAATTCTTGTACAATTTGTATCTTTCTTAAGACAGAGCGATTTGATGAATTTATCAATTACCAAATCGTCTTCTTCCAAAATGGTTGAGAGCCTCTTTGTCATTTTTCCAAAATGGCGTTGTCTTTTCTTCATTTTTTTTCTTCCCCAACCCCCCAAATGAACATTTCCTGAAGAAGAAAAAAATCTTACTTTTAAGTTACCAATATTTTTTTTTAATTTCTCTCGTAAAATGTTCTGTCTCTCCCTCTCTCTCATTCGACTGTATTTTAATAATACAACCCCCATCCCACAGAATAGATTCATTATCTATGGTTATTATCTGCAACTATTATCTATGAATAACTCTTTGGAACAAACCTGACAATTTAGGATTAAAATTCATAATTCTTTTTAAAATTAAAATGTTTTTTTTTTTAATTATTTGATGTCTTTTTAAAGCTTGTTTTTTTTTAATTAAAAAAATTAAATTAATTTCAATTTAATTATGTTTTCTTGTTGTGGTTTTTGGAAAATTATGAAGTTTTATTGAAAAGGCAAGATATTAAACCAATAAATTTGATGAAATAAAATGTATTTCAAATATTGTTGCCAACAGCAATTTTTAGGTAGATTAAAAATGTTGGAGGTGGGAGTAAAAATATAAATAATGTTAAAAGCAAATGATAAAATGTTTTTTGAAAAATTATTTATTTAGACACCAAGTCTCATCATTAGCACAAGAATTAGGGATCAAATAGAAACTTTCAATATAATAATTGTTTTTATTTTTTTATCTTTTATTTTTTTTTATTTTTTATTTTTTTACCTTATTTTAATTTTAATTTTATTCTTGCGTAGTTATAGTTATTGCCTAGTTTCAGTGCGTGTGTGTGAATATCTGTATTAACGTGTGTGTGTGCGTGTTTGTGTGTGTGTGTGTGTTGTGTATGTGTGCGTGTAAGTGTGTGGATGGGTGTTGATTGAAAGACACTGGTCAGTACTCAGTGACCATAGGAAATGTTTTTAATTTACAGACTGTAAGACAAAAATACTAAATTCTCAAGTACCTTATGCCATAAAAACCAAAAGATGGGATGGATAGAGAGAAAGGGAAATGAAAAAGAAGATGTTTATTATCTTCAAAGACCTCACTTGTCCTCTCACCGCGTTATGACTCCCACCCAGGTTACATTCTAACTTTACAAACGAAATAGGAAAATGTTTTTTGATTGAAATATCAGTTTTCGATGGTAATTCTTGGCCTGAAGATGTAGTCCCCCAACGCGGGTGATTACAGAAACATGTATGCACATATGTAGCCATTAATGTTTGTATAAATAAATTTTATATATATATATATATATATATATATATATATATATATATATATATATATAATTACAATTAAATTTACCAAAATGATCCAAGATGGTAAAACTAAAGTATATTATAAATATTAAAGAATTAATATTTATAAAGTAATCTTAACCAAATGTAAAAGCTCGATAAAACCAAATAGGAGATAGAGCTTATAATAAGAGCAAATAGTTAATAAAACATGTTAAAAACACTTTCAAAAAAAGTTAAAAACATATTTAATCTGAAAAGGAAACACTTAATAAGTGGATAGTCCTTAATAAGTGGGTAGTCCTTAATTTCTTGGAATTACATTTTTGGATTTTACCGTCATTGTATACTTTACCTTTCACCAGATTATCCATTCACGTGAAATCACGTTTTTCTTCACCATACTCCCTCTGCTTTACTTTTTGTTATCAAGTAAGATCTTTGACTTACTTGCAGTTTCATCAAATACTTTTGTATGCAAAATCCGATTTCAAATTTTGCTAATTCCTACCCTCTGATGAGAAGGAAAGTATTTCTTCGAAACTTCACGGATTAAGGACTATCCACTTATTAAGCGTTTTCTTTTCAGATTAAAAATGTTTTTAACTCTTTTTCAAAGTGTTTTTTAACATGTTTTATTAACTATTTGCTCATATATATATATATATATATATATATATATATATATATAAGTAGATAGATAGATAGATAGATAGATAGACAGACGACCGTGTTGGCAATTTTATAAGTTCGAAATCTCAGCCACTATTGATCAGAATTTAACAAATGAAGGCTCGTTGAAAATCTAATGACCTGATACGTGTAGTGGGCTATGTGACATTAATGTGCGGCCCTTAATGTTTCTATCCTAGTCATTTGTTTTCCTAGTTTTGCATATAAATTACAAAATATCTGATATTTCTCCAAAACCTCTGGCCTTGATGGAGAGGAGACTAAAACTTGCTGATATGGTTTCAAATGATCTGAAATAACAGCAAGGGGAGACTTGATTCCAAATATTTCTCATATGTTATATCTCCCCTCTTTGGTTTTCATACATAAAGTAAATTATTTCACAGTGTATAATGATTATTAGTATTTATTTGTTTCCCCACGAAAGCAAAAATGTGACACAAGGTCGTTTTTAATGTGGGGTTAAACCAGCTCCCCCCCCCCAAAAAAAAGCACAAGGGGCACTCTGGTTGGGATAAAAAATAATAGTTGTATTAGTATAGAGGGTTTCCTCTTCATTGACTGAGACAAATTACCTTAAGAGTAGCATCAGAACAGATATTTGATACTGGAGATATTCATAATCGTACCTTATTTCCATATGTCATACATAAGACCTTGTGAACACTAACTTCTACTAAGGTTACTTTGTTCTTCTTGTTGTCCCATATCAATATGTCAGATTTAATAGCTCCGTTTACTAGGTACGTAGATGTATCAATTGCATAGTCATAGTTGATAGTGTATGACTTATTTCCAACTGTTCTGGTAAATGTTCACACTACCGCATTCGATATTAAATTTTTTACAGATAACCTAGTGGAGATATTTACACACACTCTATTATGTTGCTTTGCCCTCCCCCAGAATAACCTTACAGCAGGATATCAGGTGGCTTATACTCTCTACTTCTGTGTAGCAGAACCTGCACTAGTTGTTATTACTGAGACCATTCATCTTTTTAAAAGTATTGGTTATCAAGCCTTGATCTTGGGCAACCATACAGTATACAAAATACGAAAGAGTATTACCTTATTCCATGAGTTTTCAAAAAATTAGGCTTTTTTTTTCTGCATAGGAAAATAACTCGCAAAATAAAAGTATAGAACTGTGAGTTGGCATAAAAATTGAAAACTTTGGAAATTGTAATGTTCGAAAAAATCTAAAAGGATATTGGAAGGGATGTCTAAGATTCCAAATATAATGAAATAATAAAATCTGATCAATGAAATTGGTTGAAAATCTTCTCCTGATCATAGTTGAGCGATCCTTTTTTTAGCCAGTCTATAGAGCCTTCCTTATTCACACAGAATAGATTCATTATCTATGGTTATTATATGAAACTATTATAATACTCGGCACACTGTTAGCTGGTTCATTCTTCCAATTTTTTTGCAATGGAAGTTCTTGGTGTGTTTTTGGCGACTCTTTCAGGCTATTTCCGTAGCAGACTTGCTTTCTGATTCTGCCTCATTTGGGAGATGGTCTTGTCCAAAATGTTTGACCAGTTTGGTGATGGAGAATGTTCTGTTGGCTTTTGTTTGCATGTCAGCCACAGTAAGACTAGCAAAATTTGGACGCCAGTCACCCAATGTCTTACCAACTGGACTGTCGAACCCACTATTGAAAGGGTATTTAAATTAAATCAGTGATTTATTTATATTTTTGTAAATATTGATAATCGAGAGAACACATTTCTTTTTACAAAAGACTATTGATTTTGCATTAAATGGAAAGCATCAATTCCTCCACCAGAGTGCTTCATCCATAGATAGCATATATCGTACATATAATGTTATATTGTAGGATTTTCAAAGTTAGCCCCAAATAGTAATTGGTTTACTATAATTGATACTTGGTTGAAACGAGCCTATTTTTTTTTCTTACTAATAAGTAAGAAAAAAATTTAAAAAAACAAAATGAAATAAAATATATTATAGCGAAATATAATAATAGTGAAATAATAAAATCTGATCAATGAAATTTGGTTGAAAATCAGGCAAAAATAAAAAATCGGTGAAATACCCATAGTATTAATGTGAATGATATATAGTAATCTAGGTAAAGTTATCCACAGGTTAAAATTCAGAGAATCTTTACAGTATTTATATAATAGTGCTCAATGATAAATAGAGTTATAATAAAGATTTCCTTTGTACAAGCATGTGGCTACACATCCAGACATGTTTCACTCGCAGCTTTGGTAAGTTGGATTTCTTCAGGTTGAAGAAATCGAGTTTAGCTGCGATTGAAACATGTCTAGATGTGTAGCTATTTAAATATTTTCTTATTATAGCTATATATACAGGGTGCGTAAGGTATTTGAGGACACTTCTGTTTTTGTACTTTATATTAAAAATGTACTAATTAATGCTTTTTTGCTTTCAGAAGATCCCATGGCAGATACTACTATAACTAAGGAAATGAAAAGTCACACTGTAAAAGTGTCTATAAAAGCAAAACACAGCAATTTGGAAATCGCAAGATTTCTAAAAAGTCTCCAGTTTCGGTGTTGTTAGCTGTGAAGGGCACATCATGCCTCCTCGTTTTTTTTCCACAAGGCTTTAGAGTCAATGCAAATGCCTATGTCGAAACTCATCAAACCATTGTTAAGACTTGGATATACAACGTAACAAATTCCAACAAGATTCGGCATCATCCCATAAAGTTCTCAAAACCCAGGATTGGATGGCCGAGAATTTTCGTGATCATGTCATACCAAACTTATGGCCTCCTAACTCACGAGACTTTAATCCTTTGAATTATTAAGTGTGGGCGTCGTTGAAAAGGAAGTTAATAAGCATTCTCATATTCCTCTCTGATGGAATAGTTCGAACAATGGAGGCCATAAATAAAGACCACCTGATCAAAGCTTGCAGTCGCTTTCGAATTCAAATTGAGTTGGTGATAGAAGCCAAAAGAAGATATCTATAATATAAATCTCACTTCTCTGTTCAAATGTATGTATGTATGTATGTATGTATGTATGTCTACCTAAAACTTTCGACAGAGGCAACGGATTTTCACAAGATCAGTATCATTTTGAAACTCACCCTTCAGACAACAAATATCGAAAAATTGGCCAAAAACATTTATTCCTTCACCCTCAACTGGGCACTTTTCTACAGGAAGGGGTCGGTTTTCGCCGATATTTTTGAAAGTCATCCCTTCTTTTCGTTGACTAGCCTTAATTTTAACCTTCACCACTTCCGGTTTGGCAAGAGATGCAATCGCAAAAAATCACGTTTTTTGTTTTTTTTTCACATTCTTTTCCTCCTTCACGGTACGGGTTCGAGCCTGCCTGCCTGCTACTACTTTTTTTTTTTTTTTTTGCTCAACACACACCTCCAAACACCCGGGCAACGCCGGGCACCCAAGCTAGTATACAGAATAAAACGTAGATTAATATTATATTAATTGTTTTGTTACAAGAAATTGTAAATGTAAACGATTTAACAATTTCATTTTCTGTTTTTCTAAAAGTGTTTAAGGTGTCCTAAGATAGCTTGCGCATCCTCTGTGTGTGTGTGTGTGTGTGTGTGTGTGTGTGTGTGTGTGTGTGTGTGTGTGTGTGTGTGTGTGTGTGTGCAAAAGAGGAGAAGAGACAGAAAGAGAGTGGGGCATATATAAACTAATCATTGGCGTGGATAAGTCATTTAAACGTAGGTTTTACTGAACGATAGTTTGAGAAACTCTAACCAGCCAAGGTCCGTTTTGGCATCATGTTGGCAACCTAGGGTCTGATTTGAACTATCAAGCCCTTCTTTGCTGGAACGAGCTATAGCTTGGTTCGGTTCTAGGTGTATGCTCCCAGACATTACTTCCTCGTTCAGGAGATGGGGTTGGTTAATTGTCGATAGCCTGACGTGCCCCTATCTGAAAATGCTGGCAGGTCCATTCTCGATTATTATTTTGTACCTGATAAATCAGAACGCCCCTCACAGGAGCTGTTGTCTCCACGTTCCGGCCTTGTGCCATCGTTTACTGTAAAAACTGTGACACTAGGGTTGAAAAGTTGGATTGGAACAGTCGGTGCTCTAGGGGAGGAGCCCTCTGACCTTGCAAACGATGCCTATGCAGCCCTGTTGGCATTCCCGGCAGGTTAACGATAAACTAACCCTTTTCAAGGAGAGAAGGTAAAGCCTGGGAGGGTGGACCTCCTAGAACTGCACAGAATCAGCATTACACTGCAATCAACAGAGATCATGTCATTACAGGAATGTTGAGGGGGTGGACGATGGCCAAAAAACCGGAAATGTTAAAAAAATTAGAGGTTTCTGAATTTTTATGAGAGGCTTCCATCCCCTATTTACCCTCTTTTCACAAAAAAGTTAAACTAAATATAGCCCACATTTGGATCCATTATGCCTACCAGCTCTGTTTTTTAATGATTGGTTAATTAGTTTGAGTGAATCTTGTACATACGAATAACCCTAACCCTAACCCTAACCCTAACCGCTTGTGAAGTTGATATTCCCATGAAACTGCCTCCTTTGGATAAAGTCGGTTCAACCTGCTGTTATTTTTTCTTTAATCAAAATTGTAATGTTATTAAAATAAAAGTTTTGATTAAGTTGCCTTTCTAGTTTAGAAGAAGTGTTTAGGTTTTGAGTGTGACCACCCGATTTTGTGCTCTCGCTTATAAAGGACAGAATACACAGACAAAAAAGCGGAAACTCTGAAAGATACAAGTATGTGATTTATTTATTTATGTTTAGGGTGTAAATTGAGCTTGCACAGCAGGCAATCTATTTTTGGAGTGAGGTACCGCGGTTCAAATGGCACATTGAATGAGATGATCAGACGCTCATGTTTTTAGTCAAAATTTACCTTCTTTTAGATAGGTTGCCTTCATACAGCCCAGAATCCCAATCTCTTCCGTTAGCTCTGAACTGATGACAGTAACAGTCCGATTTGGGGGGACCATCATCAGAAAGCGCTCATTTTTTTCTTTTTTCGTTTTTTTTTTTTTTTTTTTTTTTTTTTTTTTTACACAGTGATCACCACTTATCAAGGCCCGGAAGCCACTCAGGGATAAGGGTTATTGCAAGTACATTACGTTAGTGAGGAGATTTTTTTTTTTTTTTTTTTTTTTTTTTACATAGGCATCACCACATTATCAAGGCCCAGAGGCCACTCAAGGATAAGGGTTAAAGAGTGTACAGTAGAAATTGGACAATATAGTAATCATTAGTAATGAAAATTTGGTAAATTTGATAACTTATATGGAACGGCTCATCAAGAACTTATTTACTTTAGACTTGAACACAACCATATTGTAGTCAGCCGGAAAGCAGGAAAACGGAAGACAATTCCACAGGCGTGCAGTTCTAAGAAAGAAGCTTTGTTCATGGAATCTACGTTTAGGTTTAGGTACCGATAAAGAGTGGGGGGAATTATTGATAGTGTTTACAGCTAGACGAGTGTTTCTTGTGAAAGTTTGGCGAGGGGGGACCATAGATTGAAGCTCAGTCGAACACTTTCCATGAAAATAACGATACATCAGAGACAAACTCGCAACATCTCTTCTGTGAGATAGAGGTTGCAGCGAAGAGAAAAGGACATCTCCTACGATGTGTCAGTTTTACTTCTCTTAGATGAATTATCTTTACCATGGCTAAAAAGCCCCATCCACCTCATATATATAAAACATACCTAACTTCTAGTTTTTAATAAACGTTAGGATTTAATTCTGTCATCACTGTGAGTTAAGTTTTGTTTAGAAATAGCAACAAATGACACATCATCTGTTGTACAACAGAATCACGGCATTAGGTCACTGAAGTTAAGCAAGATTGAACCTGGTCTGTATCAGGTGGGTGACCCTCTGGGAATACCAGGCGCTGTATGTAGGAGGATCTCGACAACTTCCTGCAAGAAATGCAAAAAACCTAACATCGCCATCTCCTCTGACCGGGACATACATGCAACTGGGGACCGCTTGTGAAGTTGATATTCCCATGAAACTGCCTCCTTTGGATAAAGTCGGTTCAACCTGCTGCTATTTTTTCTTTAATCAAAATTGTAATGTTATTAAAATAAAAGTTTTGATTAAGTTGCCTTTCTAGTTTAGAAGAAGTGTTTAATTTTATTTTTATTTTTTTAATGTATATCGCTCCAGACAAGACATGAAACCATTTGATGTAAGGAGCTAAAAAATATTTTTAAAATACTGCTTCAAGGTTAAAAAAAACTAGACAAGGATAAGTGTCAGACAGATAGATTCGGACCCAGAAAAGAGCAATTCTTCCCCTTTTGTCAGAAATATCAGTGATGAATATGAGGACTAAAGGACAAAATAAGGGAAGCATAAGTCACGAGGCTGTCATAAATAAACCAAAGAGCCACTTTTCGACCTTAAATTAGATTCAGAAATAAAATTTTGAATGATGAATGAAGAAATCACCTTTAGACGATGTCGAATGTAGATAAAACGAAAAGTTCAGTAGTTTTTGAGTAAAAAGACTTTGGATGCTATTTACAATCGTAGTTTTTTGTAACGTTTTTGTGAGGAACATAGATGGTTAGCCAATTAAGAATATCAGTGCCTATCAGAAATTGTCTTTGACTAAAGGAAATATGAGTGCGGACATAGTACGTAATCAATGAAATCATTTGGAATTTTAATTTTTTAAGAACACAGACTAATACTTGCAAAAAGCTATTCGGTGACAATAATTGTGAAATAGACTAACTTTATTTTTTATATAGAAGAAAGATGTTTAGGTGAGTGTGTCCGAATGGTTGAACTGCTTGTCTTTCAAGCAATATGTCATGATTACAGTTTCCAGATCTGCCTTAAAGCACCTTTGGCAAATCTCTGGAAACCACATGCTGTAGGTTTTTATCAGCTTAAGCCTTGGGTATGACAAAATTGTGCAGAAGTCGTCAACTGGGAGGGTCAGGAGAGTTGATGATGTAACGTGACTTCATCTGCATAAGGCATGTTCAATTCTACTTCAATTCCGATGATAAATATTAGTTGAAAGAAAATTTTCTTAGGAGACAATTTATTAAAAAAAAAAACTTTAATGCTTTTGTTAGTTATTTTAATTTTTTGTATTTATTAACAGTTTTTTTTGTTTTTGTTTTTTTTTTTTGGTTAGAAACAAAAAATACAAAACAATTTATAAACCCTTAATATCCATAAATAAAATCATATCTTGTTGGACGCGGATGACCACAGAATACATTAGGTCTGCTTTTTTCTATTTTTTATTTTTTTTTTATTATCAATTGATTTTTTTCCAAACCTACGGTTAAAAAATAAATGACTGCAAAAATTTTGCCACACATTGCTAAGACTTTCATCAGTATTATTCCTATTTTTTTTTTTTTTTTTTTGTAAAAAAAATAATACTGTTATATGGATGATAGTCATTCTGTCCTGGTTTATCCACGTCTTCTTCTTGCAATCTTTGCTAGACTCTTCAAAACTGTTCCCAGTGCTCCGAACATGACCGGCATTATTGCCACCTTCGTGACTTTTCCCCCCCTTTTCAAATCCCTGTGTTTCATGCTGTGGTCTGCTGGAACAGTGAAGTTCCTTATCTGACACGTGTTTATCATTTACAGCAACAGAATCAACTGAGCTGAGGGACTATTATTATTATTATTATTATTATTATTATTATTATTATAACCTTTGCTTCAAGACCCAAAATAAATTCCTGTATCTATGTAAATATTTATAGACTTATATATGTGTGTGTACGTGTCTGTATGTGTATGTGTCTGTATGTCTATGTGTGTTTGTGTATGTGTGTGCAGTTTAAAGTTACAACATGAAAAAGCTAAATTTCAGTAAATCTTTTTTTTCTGCATTTTTATTTTAACAATTTTGTTGTATATATATGAATATATATATATGTATATATATATTTTCATTTTAACAATTTTGTTGCTTACATATGTATATAAATATGTGTGTGTATGTGTGTGTGTGCGTGCATGCAAATATGTGTGTATATGTGTATGTACATGCGTGTGTGTATGTTTGTGTGTTTGTGTGTGTGTTTGTGTGTGTGTGTGTGCGTGCGTGTGTGTGTGTGTGTGTGTGTGTGTGCGTGTGTGTGTGTGGATACAGGGTAGAACAATAAAATTGTCACCCTAGAAAAGACATGATTCCATTTCCTTTTGATGAAAATCGGTTTTCTTTTTGTTGCAGACCACCTACTAGTTGGCCAGTTGTGTACAAATCCCATAAGCGATATGAGCCTTCTATCATGTCTGAAAGTGACACAATGTTCAACAAGCGAGATCGAAGTTGCGCCACTGTACAACTCATGCTTTCTATCGATCCAAGTTATGACAAAAGAATCATTGCTACCACACTCAAAATAAAATACCCTAAAGTTATCCTACAGCTGCTGCAAAAATTTAGAGATGATAATTAAATCACATAATAACAAAATATTAAATAAAAGCAATGAAAACAACAACAAAATAAACAGTAAAAAACGTGGACACCATGACAAAAATAAAACGAACACAAAAGACACATGTAACTGGTAGAAATAATAATAATAATAATAATAATAATAATAATAATAATAATAATAATAATAATAAACCAACTCCGGACAACAACAACCATACTAGAAATAAAAATACTAATAACGAACAAGATAAATGCAACTGTAGATACCGCACACTCTGCCCACTTGAAAATAAATATCTGACCAAAAGCATACTTTACCAAGCCACAATATTTGCGAAAGAAAACCCAAATAACAAGAAATATTATGTAAGTATAACTTCCTTAGATCTCAAAACTCGATATTATGACCAAAAAAGTACATTCAATAATAAAAAACACCGTATGAAAACAACGCTAGCAAACAAATACTGGGAACTCAAGGAAAGTGGATGTTCGCCAGTAGTCGAACGGAAAATAGTAAGACAAGAAAACACATGTAGAGACCTAGACGATCCATGTAGATTATGCCTTCATGAAAAATTTGCTATCCTGTACTTTAAAGAACACTCAACATCTATTAAACTGTAGGAGAGAAATAGTGAACAACTGTGTCCACAGGATAAAATTTACTCTAGGATAGAGATACAAAATAATTTTAAAACTAACAAAAACAAAGGGAAATAAACAAATAAAAATAAATAAATAAACATGCATATACATAAACTATCACACATATATATGTATATATATATATATATGTATATATATATCTATATATATATATATATATATATATATATATAAACTAACATATAAAAAAAACTTAACCTAGATTTAAAACAGCTTAAGACACTAGATATCTACGCTAAATAGCACACACAAAGGAACGGGTTAACCGGAGGTCAAATGGGCCTTTGTCTTGTAAGTGCCTGCTCATTGGCTGTTTAGGAAAGGCACGGTGGATACTAGAAAGCTGATTGGCTCACTAAAAACTCAATAGAAGGTGTGTATATAAAAACGCGAGACAACCACAAAATTCTCGCATAAGCCTGAAGAATCCTAGAGTGGATGAAACCCGGAATATTCAGTGTAGCTTAATCGCCATATATAATTTATAACTTAGTAACTAGCTCTACCTACGTA